>NC_143486.1:97602743-97883076 GCF_027475165.1 Benincasa hispida
CAATGGGCTAAGAATTGTTCTTGGAATTCTGTGTTTCTTGTTGCTGTTCAAAGTGTTTCTCTTTGGTCTTGTTGCTCAAACAATCATTTACTTTGTTTGCAAATCATATCATCATCAAAATATTGACAAGTCCTCATTGTCTGATCATCTGGAAGTGTATCTTGGGGATTATGTTCCATTGAAGGAACAGGATGTTCAATTAGGGGAATTATAAACTTGTTTGGTTTATCTGGAGATGGAGAATTTGAATCCAAATTTATGTGGAATGAAGTCTGTATTATCATCCTTTGATTGGGATTTGATTACATGAAATGATGGAAGTGATTGTATATATATATTATTTACTTAAATGATATCTTCTTCTTCTTCTCCTCCTCCTCTTCCTCCTCTTTTCTTTACATTCATGGTTTGATTGCAGATGGATCTATAATGAACTTTAACTGAACAGAATTTGTTAAATTGAGGTGTCCAACACGTTATGAATGTGGCTTAGAATCTTTCAGAGTTGTTTTGGAAGTATTATGCAAATAAAGGCTAATACAGATCAAACTCGTGTGCTTGAAAGTTTGGAACCACTATTTTTCAAGTTCAACTTGAGAATAGAAGAGAACAATTACATTAACATGTTTTTACAATATTTTTATCCTGAAAAGGGGAAATTGTTTTCATAACAGTTTAATGAACTATTACAACATACTATTGTTCCCTGTAGTATAAATTATGTTTCAATACATATTGTTAGTTTGTTCACAGTTTAACTCAGTAACAATCTATCCTGTAGATGTCTAATGTCTCCGGAAGGACGGGACTCCGATGGAGATTGCTAAACTATTTTAGTTAGAGATTTCAATTTTCCCACAGGCCCCGTCTCCCGATTTGGCGAAAAATGGGAGAGGGAGTAGGGAAAAAAAGTTCCCCATGAGCTAAACAGAGACGGGAAATGCATTCTCCGTCCTCGGCCCTGCCCCGTTCCCTATCCTCATCTCAATTAGCTTTTACATATGTATAGTTATCTAATATTATGTTATTATTATTATTATATAAATATTACATTTAAATTTCAAATTTGATTATTTATTGAGGATGATAATGAATATACTTAAATTGAATGTTTAAATTTAAATTATATAGGTGAATAATTTGATTTATATTTATTTTTTTTTACTAAAAATTAATTAACTTTTTTAGGCCAAAATTTGAGTAATTTATCTTTAAATTTAAATTATTATTTAAAACTAATCACAATAAACAATTTAGTAATAAAGTTAATTATTTAATTATAATTTACTCAGATTAGTGATTTAAATCAATTGACTTTTTTTTTAACAGAAAAAAATTCCCCGCCGAAAACCTGATCTCGAATTCTCCGTAGGAATCTCTGACTCGATCCCGTGAGAAATTTTACGAGATGAGGAATGAAATGGAGAATTGGGATGGAAATGAAAAATGGCATCGATGAACATCTCTAATTTTGGCGAGTCATTTGAGCAATTTTGAAGAAATTGGAGAGAACCTAATAATTCTCTGGGGTCCACTTTGATAAACATTTGAATGTCACATTGTTATTAAGTAAATAATTGAAGTTTTACCTGAGCAGTGATATTCAAAAGATTTTATTTGATAATCATTTGGTTTTTAATTTTTTAATTTCTGAAAATTAAATTTATAAACACAATCGTGTATATTATTTTTTTCATTTGAATATTAAGAGTATTTTCAAAATTAAAGCCAAAATTTTAAAAATTAAAAAAAAATTCAAAAACTTGTTCTTGTTTTTGTTTTTAAAAATTGACTAAAAACTTTAATGTCTACACACAATCACATTTTTTAAAAAAATTAAAAATAAGGAAACTAAATAATTAACAAAAAGATTCTAAATGATTATCAAGGGAGAAACAAATCATTTTGTAACCCCCAAGGCAGGCATAGCAGAAGGCAAGTAGATAATGTCATTTGTACAAATATTTTTTATTTTTGTTTGTGGAATCCACACCTCTCTTCTCAGCCTAGAGTTTTCGATTGATCTCTGTTTTATTTTATTTTTATTTTTATTTTGTTTTTTCTTATGGTAAGATAGGCCAGTTTTACACAATGAATCACAGGAGAATTAACAAGCTGGATCTTGCAATCCACACACCAAATTTGCTGGAACTGCTATGTCCATCATCTTTGGATAAGGCAGGTTCAAATCTGAAAGAGAGAAACAATATGGTTGTGTTATAGCAGAGACAATCAGTTCACACCATATTAAATTTTTTGTTTTATCTACGTACGTTCCATGATTTTCTTGAATTCTTCCTGCAAAACAAAAACAAACCCAGGTAAAAAGTTACAAACTCTAGATGTAAAAGCAAAGGATTTAGTAACCATAATTCTGCTTCGAAATGCAGTTTTCAGATAAGTGGTTTTAGTTACTAAAGAAATTACCAGATCCTTGGTAAGCCGGGGATTGTATTTCATTTCTTCACCTACGGTACTAGCCTGAAATTGCAAGTCAGATATGAGCGAACGAACCGTGTTTTTGAAGAAAGAACAGGTGTAGAAATTTCCTTACACTAAATCCCTTGTAATCATGAGCGGGATAGATCAATGTGTCCTTTGGCAGAGTGAAAATCTGGAACACAGAGTTAATATAATCAGAACGAGTTCGAGTTACAGAAAACTAAAACAAAAAAATGCCATCTATAGTGATAATGAGCTCTTCCTATAATCTCTCCCCTTTCATTTTTCATCGGAAATATACCTAGTGTATGTCCTTACCTGCGAGTGTACAGATTCATAGAGCTGCTTTGAACTTCCACCCTACAGAAAAGACACTGGTATTCAGCCTAGTGGCAATAATGCTCAATTTTGCAAATGAGAAAGAGAATAGAATACAAACATCTACACATATAGGTCATGATCTTGCAGAATGGTTGTGATTAATTAAGAAAACATTTACACCTAATGATTAGTTAATAGTTTATAATGGTTCCGGTAACCCCAGAAGTCGAAACAAAGTTTTTCGCAGTTATCGTTGTGCAACAAAACAAAAACAGCTACCATTATGACTTGACGTTTATATAATAGAACAGAAAACCTGTACCGTGCAGTAGATACAAGAGAAGTTTGGAAAATCAGTTAAATGTATGGAGTGTCACAAGCAGAAATATGATGGCCAAAGTATTATACTGAAATATCTTTATCCAAAAGATAAATACTTTCGAGAACTTCTTGAGTATTACCATCAAGAAATAAATAATAAGCCAATCGGTGAAGCTACCTGAAAATCTGTCCTCCCACATCCCCGTATCAACAGAGCATCACCAGTGAATGCCATCCTAGGATGAGGCTGATCAGGTTCATCCCCTGTTACGTAGGTGACGCATCCTGATGTGTGCCCCGGAGTAGCACGAACCTGAAATTATGTGCAAGATCAAGTTGAGACGAGTCAACTCTAGGATTGTCCCCAAAATTTATCTGTTTTCTTAACATTGCTATACTTGATGATTCTTGAAGTGCATATATTCTTTCTTCAAAAGATACTTTTGCTCAGTCTGGGTTCAGGAACTTTATAAATGAAATCATAGTCTTCGAAACTGCTAGTGCCTCATTGAAAAATTAACACCAGAAAGTAAATAACGGGGGTCCATACATAATAAAATTCCTAAATCAACAAGGCTCATCAGTTTTCCATCAAAGCTGTAATATCAAAGGAGGTTATAAAATGTTCATTATATATTTCCTTACCACTGCTAACAAAATCTTTACTGAACAGTCACTAATCTAGTCCATAATCTTCACTAAACTGATGACACATCTAATGAAAACTTCCTAGCTAAGACCCCCTATATTATCCATATGTTTCTCCACCTCTGCATTAAGAGATGAAAATTGGAGGTGGCAGTGACGCATCAAGTTTCTAAAACGTTAAATATTTCCTTCCTCCTCACTCCATGTGAGATCCACCTACACTTCGTATGTAATCCAATTCCTGATTTGTTATGATCATCAAAAAGGAACCAGATGATATATCTTTGCAGTACATCTTAACTAGTTTTAGTGGAAGGCAATATTATTGTTGATAGAATTAGAGCAATAATGAATAAACAACCATAAGAAGAAATGATGTGGAGCCATATCCCAAAAGAAAATAAGAGATAGAGGAGCTAGCTGCAGTATGTAATATTGAAGGAGGCTAAACAAGTCAAAGGAGCGGTTCGGGCACAAAAATTGACTACTACCTTTCTGCGTTGCATTTTTTCATTCTCAAGCCCCACAAATGTAAATGTTTACAGGAGATTTTTGTAGTATTGAAACGCTAAAGAAGAAATGAATCAATGCTTACTCTTTAAAAACTCATGGAAATTGTCATAGTCATAGATGAAGAAGTAGTAATCTATGAAGTCTGAAATTAGAAGGCAGTGTCAGTCCTCGAGAGTTCTGCCACCGTATGGTGGGCGGAGGAGGCCTGGTGCCATATAATGTCATAACCAGCATCTACTAACCAAGTTTATACTATGTCAAGAATTAGATTAGATTTTCAACATGAGAGAATGTCACCGAGCTAAGCAAAGTTTAGAAATCATTACAAATACGAGAGCTGATATATTATGTTGATGAACTGTCACCAGTCCTACTATGTGATGGCAAAGATGATGGATTGATGTCTTGACAAAATGCTGGAATCATAACTATGAAAACAAACAGAGATCTGTACTGTGTCTTTGTTTTGTACTGTTAAATACAAGTATTGGCATACCTCCAGGAATAGATCACCAAAAGAAATCCTATCGCCAGGTTCAATCAACACATCAGCTTTTGAACCACTTGCTCTCGAGATAACAGATTTCGCTCCTGGAAATTTACTCTGAAGGAAATTAATGCATCAAAGATAACAATACCAACAAGGTCGGACAATGAAAAAACAATAACTGGGATTGAGTAATCACCAACAAAAATGATCAAGAAGAAGAACCTTGATGAGTCCAGTGCCAGTGACATGATCAGCATGCACATGAGTATTCATAGCATATACAAGCTTCAGTCCCAGTTCTCTTACAAGATTTAGATCCCTATCTACAGTCTTGTCAACCGGGTCAATCAACTGAAGGAAGAAAAAATCAACAAATCAAAGGAGAACGAAAAACCCATTAATGATTTTGACCAAACTTTTCAACCCAACTCGGAAAACACACCAGAAACATGCCCCCAAACACTGATGAAATGAAACGAAACTAAACAAAACCATTATCACATTCATCAAATAACAAACAAATTTCAAATTAAATTCAAACAGCCAAACAGTAACGTAGAAAAGATAGATTAGATAAAGGAAATTACAAGCGCCGGTTTATCAGGGTGGGAAACATCAGCGAGAAGGTAAGTATAAGTGGAAGATTCCTTCTCGAACAATTGACGGAACAAGAGCTTAGACGAGGAAGAAGATGGCGATGACCCCATTTGGGAACTGAAATACTTGATGGGAATTCTGGAAATCGGTTTCACAGGAAGAAGATGAGGAGTTGGAGAGACGAAGAATAAAGCATTGGAAGGAAACAAGGGAATTCGTAAGAATCGAAAGCTTTGCATCGCGCCTTGTTATTGACTGAAACTTGATTGGAACGTGGCGAAGGATAATACTAGTTTAGTGAATTGTTAATCGCAAATGGGAGAGAGGAGGTGGAATTGTCGTTATCAATGGACATGAAATGGAAGATCCGTCAGATACCGATTTTGCAAGTTTTGCTTCATCCGTTCTCTCTCCATTTGTGTCCTGCTCGCCGCTCCTGGTTTTGCTTTTGCCCATGACAAAATAGAGTGATTGTACACGATGGCCTTTTGTATATAATTTCTTAACAGGTGTCCAACTTTATTATATACAATACAACCAAATAATTGATTCGTTTCAATTTTGAGTTTTTTTTTCACCGATGACCTTCTCTCGCACCTATATGTTTTATGATCCGTTTTCACTATCTTATAAATTATAATCTTTTACTTACGTTAGAGGGTACTTTCAGCCTTTCCAATAACTCGCGCTCGAGATGAAATCTCTAGTCTGACACCTTTTTTAAAGTCTGAACTCAATACTATCATAATAACACGAAAAAGAAATTTAAGAGGAGACCCGATGGTATAATGATATCGGGTAGGGAATGAACTCACCAGCCCGATTGCTTTTTTGAATCCTTAACCCAATTGATTAAAATCCAAAACTCGGATGGTATTACTAGTGACATTGCGACAGTAGTGAACGTCTAAGCCCAACAGTGCCTTTTTCAAAGCCCTAACCCAATAATAAACAAAAAGCTCAAAATTCAAATTTATTAATCAAAAAAAAAAAAAGCATAATCCAAATCAAAGAGAGTATGTACATTACCTCTATCTCCGTTGGTCACTATTTATTTTACTTAATAATGGTTGGTTGCATGTTGCCCGATTGTGTCCTGGATTTCCACACCTAATGAACCTTTAGGTTGGATGGTGTTCTCCGAAAGATAGAATCCAGTTCACACGTGGCCTACCAACACTGGTTGCAATTTTCGGTGGTAGGATAATGCATTCTACGTAGCCAGGTGGTTTCCTCCACTCAGAAGAATGTCCAACTAAGAATATTGGGTCTGCATATATTAGGATTAGGGATTCTATGCTAAAAAATTGATTGCAAAGTGTGTAAGGGTTAATTTTCCTCAACCTTACAACAACTATTGCATGTGAGCATGGAATTTCTAAGTAGTTGAACCATCTGCATGTGCACTAATGGGTGTTTAAGCTGACGACGCCATCCAAGTGATTATCCTTCACAATGAATGTAAGACAATAAATCAGGTTTATTTAGTACCACCTACCACTCTTAAATTCCTTAGCCACTTGTTTTTTGGCATGATTCGAATATAAAGATGTACATATGGACCACTGGGTTCTGCACTCGAAAAACCATTCTTGGAGCTTCTCCCTAATAAATTCCAAAAAGGTATGATTGGTAAGAGTTTGGCCTCTGTTGTAAGTGCATTGAAGCATTATGCACCGTTGCTGGTCATATTGTCATGTTGTCTTAAAGATTGATGGACTCGGGTCCATCACTCTAAGTTGACATTCTCCAAGTATTGCGTCACAACCCTATTCTTGAATCCACGTAGTTGCTCTCAGAGCTTGTTGAATTCAGATAGTTTGTATGTTCTCTCTGCATCATTGAACCACTTCAGAATTATACTTGTTGAGTTGTATGTCCTAAAACTTGCAATTTGTAATATTAAACATATTCTATTTACAATAAAGATGTTATTGAGGTTAATTTAATAAAACTGTTATGTAAATTGCACTTGTAAAGATAAATCCAATAAACTAAGATTCATGGCTATTAGATGAATACTTGGACTTTATGTAGAGACAATATCAAGTTTTAGTAAATAGCCAAAACGGTCTATAGTATACGAATAAGGTTTGGTACCTTATTCTGGTAACACTTTTGGATGCGACCCACTTTGTATTTAGTACAAATGATGTGATCTTGAATCGTTCATGTGGAGACATGCGAGTGGGGACGTCCTATGCAATGAGTTTGTGTAAGGCCAGACCAAGAAACAAGTTACTCTTACTTTATAACGTTGTTTACTGTTTAAAACTGATTATTTCAAAGCAAGTGACCTAGATAACTTGGCCTTAATCCTGAGTTAACTATGAACTCCTGCTTATTCGGGATTATCCTTATATTTGTATGGATGAGGGTTGGCTCAATAAGCCTCCCATTTCAGGGGTAAGACTGGGTAGATAGCTGGGGACATAAGGTGCAAGATAAAATTCGCTTTTACCCGCTATTAGGGATAGTAGAAAGATTGTTCTCTAAGTACTGATTCCAGGTCTTGAACAAGGTGTCCTACCTTCTCATTGGCCCCAGAAGGACTCGGTTTAAGGATTGGATCACAAACCAATTGTTCATTGGAGAATCAGTGGGACTTAAGGAACAAGATGCAATCTCAGAGGTAAAACAACTATTGACCTAACCATTATTACGAACAACATGTGAAGGGTTAACTTACTAATTATGGTTATATCGAGTGGACATAATTATATCTACAGTGAGAGGAGTGCAACTACTGGACTTTAGTGGAATGACCTGGTAGGTAACGATGTTGATTAGTTCGGTTTAAAAGTTTAGCCCATTAATCTCGGATTGTTAGAGCTCATGATCTGTAGGTCCATTAAGTCCTTCTGGCCGGCTATTGAAAGAAAAAGCTTGCATCTGGCTGGGTCTTGCCGGTCCCATCTCTCTCCAAACTTGACGTGGTAGTAGCTCACAAACACAAACAGAATAAACCTTAAAATAGAGTGATGAGTTTAATTTGAAACGTTCAAATTCGAATTAAGGGAAAGTAATTATATGCGATATAATTACACATTAAATTATTAAATTAAAAGAAATTGGAGAATTGGATAATATTTAAATATAATTTAAATATTAATTTCATGAATAGGGATTCATGGTTGTGGAATTGATGTTTAATTTAATATTTGATATTAAATTAATAAGAAATTAATTAAATCTTTAGAAAATCAATTTTTGTTTTAATTTAATTTTTGAAAATTAGATTAAAAATTAAATTTTAATAAAAATTCAATTAATTATTTTAAATCAATTTTAAAATAGAATTGATTTTGAAAATTGATAAATTCAATTTAATTTTTAATTAAAAATTGAAAAATTGGAAAAATCCAATTTTAGTGGATTTTTCCAACTTGACTCATCTTCCACTCAATCCCACTCAAAATTGATCAAGGTGGAGTTGTCAATTTAATGTGCAATTGCATGAAGAGTAGAACAAAACCTTAGGTTTTTGGGTTGAGAGGATGAGTCATGCAAGTTTTTTTTTTTTGAGAGAAGAGAAAGTTCTTCATTCTCTAGCTGAAGAACCAAGAAAAATTTCATATTTTTCCCTCATTTCAGTTCATTTCGAGTCCCACAACTCAATCTAATGTCCAAGAAAATGTAGGGAATATCTATTGGTGGTCCACACCTTGTAGCTAAGAAGATTGAAGTTGATTTGAAGTTCAAAGTCTTCAAAGGTGAGTTTTTTTATGAAACCCTCTTTTTCTGATATGAACATGCTTTATTAGTTGCTAAAATTGATGAATTAGAGTGTTTAGTGATCCAAATTTCTTCCGTTAATTGTATGCTAAGTCCAACAGTACTATCCTTAAGTGCATTGCTATGTTTTTAGGTGGTAATACATAATGCATTAAATGTGTTGGGGAAAACTTGGTCCACCGCGTTCGATATACTAATGTGGCAGTTAGAAACAATGACCATGTTCGAATCCTCACTTATGCAATGGCTTCAGGTGTCACATGAAGTATGCTCATGTTGCATCAGTTTCTTTGTCCATTATTCCATACATGAAAAGCTATAACTGATTATTACCGTAAAAACTAACGGCAACCAACATGCAACCTTTATATTTTCCTTTGGGTGTGGACTCATCAACGATCACCACGGGACAACAACTAGCATACCCTCGGATAGAAGGGCCTAGGGCCATGAACATGTATTTGAAGTGTACTATATCTTCTAATTGTATGTCAAATACAGTATCTGGGTTTGTAATCTTCAAAGCTTCCCCGTAAGCATGTAGTATGGCGTAAGATTCCTCTGGGGAGCCTCGTACTTGTGAGTACGCTATCTCGAATGCACATCATACTTTATCATAGCTTATATTGACTCCATATTCTCAACTTATATCATTAATAATGTGATTCGGCTTGTACACACGACCGACGTCCCGAACTTTATCCGCAATCATCTTACTAACCAGTGAGGTTGTTGCATGCTTGTGATCATTGGGATAGTTTTTCTAGTTTCTTTCCTTTTTAGGATAGTTTTAAAATTAGTTTTTAAAATTTTATATTAGTCTTTCATTTTTAGTTTAAGTAGGGTAATTTAAAAAAAAAAAAATTAGGGCACAATGTCACGACTCTGCGAAGCAGAACTGCATTTTAAGCGTTCTGCGCGTCAAGGATCGCTTTCTTTCATCTTCTTCTTTCAATTTCCAGTGTTTTCTCTTAAATTTCTTCCCATCCCTTCATGATTCTTCACCTAAAAACATAAATTCCTTGCTGATTATCCTCAGATTTCATCAAATCTTCAAGTTTTCTCAACTATTCATCCTTAAATTTGTGGGTTTCATACCCAAACCAAATTCTAGGGTTTTTCTTTTTTCTTTTTTTTTTTTTTGTGCAATCTTTGGGATTTCTTCAAACTTGAGGTAAATTTTGAGCTTTTCATTGTGTATTTCTTTTAGATTTACTAAATATGTTGAAATTCTTCTAAGTTGTGTGGATCTATGCTTAATTTGAATTGTGTTAAAAATTTGGTTAATGATGTTTTTGTTGAAATTGAAATAAATGTTGGGATTTTTCTGTTTGCACGTGAAATTGATCTAAAGTGTTATATATTTTGTGTGGATTAGGTAAATTTTGAAGGATTTGTCGAATTTCCCCAAGGTTAGAACCTGATTTTGTGAGCTTTTCTAATTAAATGAAGTTTCATGGGTCCTAGGAGAGTAGGAAGGAGGGATGTTGCTAGCACTAATTGGGATGGACGTGAACCTGAGCCTGTTTTCGAACACCCTAGGTTTAGTTCCTAAAGAGCCATGGATAGATATCATTATGTAATTTCCTCTAGAAGCCTAGTCCTTGAAAGTGCCTTAACCTTAAAAGTTGATTTATATCCCCATATCTCTGTTGAGATACAGCATAGAGGGTGGGAAGCCTTGGCTAACCATCCCGATGAGGCGGTTTTTCCTATCGTCAAGAAGTTTTATGCTAATTTAGACAATGATAGGGATTTCTCGTTAGTTAGAGGCATTAGAGTCCCTTATTCGTCTCTCCGTATCAATGAAGTCTATGGTTTGATCGACTTCAATGACGAATACGATAGATTCTGCTCCCAACAGCTTCCTGAACAAGAAGTAATAGAAGCTTTGTATGGACCTAGGGTTGAATAGGTTGGTCAATAAGCATTGTCGTTAGGTTTAAGGGGATGGAGATGTTTGTCTCCGATCAAATCTGGCATGCATTTGTATGTTCCAAACTGATGCCAGTATTACGACTCACCAACATTACCAAGGATCGGACCAAACTCGTATACTGTCTAGTTCAGGGGATGTTTGTCAACGTGGGACAGGTCATTAGAGCCTCAATCTGCCGTTATGGACGTTGTTCCACCATGGATAGCCTTGGACACCCAAGCTTAATTACAGAGCTCTCCCGAAGGTCCGGGGTGGAGATCCCTGATGACGGAGAGAAGATAGGACATTGGACACCCATTTCCAGATCGTCAGTTGCTGCATTCCACGAGGGTGGAGTGGATGAGTTAGACGAGGACAATCAGAATGACGAGGGCATTCCCACATTAGAGAAACATCCCCATGTTGATCCCCAGGATCAGTACGATGTGCCACTAGTGGATGATTCGTTTGGAGAGTAAGTTTTGAGGATGTCTACTGAAGCCCTTAAGATAGCCACTGAGTCCCTAAGTGTGAGTTAGGACACTACTCGCCTGCTAGGCGCATAGAAAGGATGGTGAACTACATTTATGAGCAGAATCGTCTTTGTTATGCCAGCATAGGTTTCCAGAGTGATCTTCAGATGGAGCCAGACTCACAAGCCTCCGATTGAGGCTAAGCTGCACTCCCTTTTATGCTCTCAGTAGTATTTTTCTTTTCCTTCCTTTATTTTCTTTTTTGTTGTTTGTAGTTTTTCTTTCTTTTAGTTTTTGCTAACTTCTTTTTTGTTTTGTAGGTTTCTTTTTGTTTTGTTTTTCTTTTATTTTTCTTTGTTTTGTAAGCCCCTCCAAAACTTTAACAGAAAAGTCAGGGCAAAGAGAAGAAGCCCAACCACAACCATGTAACATGTTTTCAAGGGAGGTTTCTGTTCCCTTGTTCTTTTCATTTTTTAGCTTTACTTGAGATACATTGGTGACAATGTATCGTTTTAAAGTTGGGGGTGGGTATCTGTTGGGTAGCTTTTATTTTAGCTTGGGGTCCTTGAGCGCTATGTTTGGACTATGTTTTGTGTGCTTTGATTGTCTTGTTTGCTCTGTTGCTCTGTTGTAATTATGATGGCTTATGACACATTCTTCTTGCAATAAAATTTGCATAGAATATTATAAAAGCATGATCATGATTTTTAGCCCATGTTTTTTTAAAAAAATTCTTTTCTCTCATGCATCTTTAAGTCATTGTTTTGCAAAATTAAAGTCTTGCATGCTTAGAATTGGGTTATCTGGTATGTATTTCTGTTGTCACCTCAAAAGGTCCACCTTTGACTTAGGAGTAACCTTACTTTTTTTAGAGCAAAACTAGACAAAGTGGATAAAATAGGACCTATTGTGTATATAAAAAAATGAAAGAAAGAAAGAAAAGAAAAATAAAATTAGTTGCAATTCAGGGGGAGGAGGGGGTGACAATAAAAAAACTGAGGTAATAGTTAGCTTGCCTGCAAAAAAAAAAAAAAAAAAAAAAAAAAGTGCGCATGTGTGCATGGATAGAGGTAAAAATAACTACCTCCGCCATGTCCAGTTAGGGCCCCGTGAGAAAAGAATGGATAGGTTCCTAGCGGTTGGGTGTGAAAGCTAGCCCTTTAGGTAAAATAAATGTCCTTTATATTTTTTGTGTGTGTGTGTTTAGGCACCTTTGTCTTAGTGTTGCCCTCTCTCTGTCCTCTCTGTGGTTTGATCTCGTACTTACCACTATTACTACGTCTTTGTAGTGATAGGAGTAATTCAGTTTTTTAAATTTTCTTTTGACCAAGTCTGGAGCTTATTAACGACATAAGTTTCAGGACTTGTCAATATATATATAAATGTAGTGGGAATGATGATGAGACTATGATGGGTTATTGAGATCATAAACTGCTAATCAAGTTTAGTAGGTGTTAAAGAGAAAGTTCACAAGAATAGGTTAGACCGTAGTTGTCATAAGAGGGTTGACAACTACTGTTTTCACATCCCTTCTCAGATTTAGAAGATAATCTGGCAGGGGGTGTGACAATATATTGACAAGATGCTTGTCAGATATTTGATGCACTATTCCAAGAAGTGTTTATTACCTTTCGGACATGAAATTGTTTTGTCTAAGGAATAGTATCCCAAGAATCATCAAGAGGTTGAGAAAATGAGGCAAGTTCCCTATGCATTAGCTGTTGGTAGCCTTATGTATGCAATGTTATGTACCATACCTGAAATTTCCTGCAGTAGAGACTGTCAGTAGATATCAATTCAATCCAAGATTAGATCACTCAACAACGATCAAAACAATTCTCAAATATCTACAGGGAACGAGGGACTATATGTTTATATATGGAAGAACTAAGGATTTGATCTTTATAGGATACACAGACTCTGACTTTCAAACTGATAGGGATTCAGGAAATTCACATCAGGGTCAGTTTTTACTCTAAACGTAGGAGCTATAGTTTGATGAAGCATTAAGCAAGGATGCATCGCGGACTCCACTATGGAAGCTGAATACATAACTGCTTGCGAAGCAACTAAAGAGTCTGTTTCGCTAAAGAAGTTCCTTACTGATTTAGAAGTTGTTCCAAATATGTCTTTGCTCATCACACTTTATTGTGATAATAGTAGTGTTGTGAAAAATTCTAAGGAACCTAAGAGTCATAAAAAAGACAAACACATTGAGCAAAAATATCACTTGATTCAGGAGATTATGCAACGAGGTGATGTGATTGTCATGAAGCTTGCTTCAGAGCACAACGTCGTTGATCCGTTTACGAAGGCTCTTATGGCTAAAGTATTCTATGGTTATCTAGAAAGTCTGGGTCTTTGGGATATGCAACATATTGTCTAGGGCAAGTGGAGATGTTACTGGGGTATAGGATATGCCCTAGTTTATTGTATTTTGTACTTTATTTGTATTGTACTATATTATCCGCTAGCTTTAGGACAAGTTAGAGATTATTAAGATTTGTGTCCTAAATCTCTTGTATTCTCATAGTTTGTAAACTTTGTAAAACAAATTGTTATTAATAAAATAATTTTTATTTTATGTGCATACACTCAATCCAATAATCTAAAATCCTAGGTTATTTTATGTAATTTAAATATGTATGTAGATATATACAGGTGGATCATGTTTAAATGATAACCTGAACAGTCTGTAGTAGATGGATAAGGTTGGATACCTTATCATGGTGACATTACAGATATGGCTCACTTTGTAGTTATTACAAGTGTTGTAAAGTTCTACAAATGATCTGATCCTGATCGTTCATGTGGAAAAGTATCTTATGTAAAGAGTTTGTATAAGACCAAAGCACAAAATTAATAGTCTCTCTTTATAACTCCGTTGCTATAAGAGACTTATATTTCACCAAGATGACCATAGGTGATTTAACCTCAATCTTGAGTGAGTTGTGAACTTTTACTATGAGAGCAATTCTTTGATGTTTATGGGTGAGAGTGGTCAGTTCTATCGACTTAATATGCCTACCATTTTGGGAATTCGTCTGATTGGGGACCTGGGAACGCTGCTACACAAGAAAGAATTCACTTTTTCTCTATTGTTAGGATAAGTAGATAAATTTCTCTCTTAAGAGCTGATTTCAAGGCTTGAATAATGTGGCGCCACACTTTCTCCTGATAAAAGAGGGGTTCGATTATAGTTGGACTATAACTTATTGTTCATTAGAGGGATCAGTGGTACCTAAAGAGTTAGATGTAACTATGAGGGCAAAACGTTATTTTGGCCCAGATGTACTTACGAGCAATTTGTGAAGGGTCAATGCACTGTTGATTGGTTATATGTAATGGATACAGAAATATATTTATGGTGCGGAGAGTACAGTTGTCGGTCTTTAGTGGAGTGACCGACAGTTAGTAGAGGTTGATTAATATAATTAAAGAGTTTAATTAATTAATCAAGTACCATTGGGGCTTCAATTTATAGGTCCATAAGGTCCCCTTATTAGCTCAATTAGGATAAACGAGAATCGATTAATTTTGGATTAATTTGAATTAATTTGAATTGTTCAAATTAAGTAGAGGAAATTAATTATATAAGATATAATTCACATAATGTAAATGATACATTATAAATTTTAATGAGAGAAATAAATATTTGAATATGATTCAAATATTAATTATACAAATATGATTCATATAAGATATATAATGTATGTGATAAATTATAATGTAAAGTTTTAACGAGAGATTAATAAACTATAGGATATATTATATGTGATATAATATAAACTATATGTTATATGTTATATGTGATGGAACATATAGTTTTATTGATATATAATAAAGTTAGTTATTATATATAGTTTTATCTATTTAAATTTAAATCACTTTCCCCATTTTACATGTGGTGGAGTTTATGTTTGAACAAAGAGTAGTTATTCTTCCTCTTTTCTATATGTTCACAGGAGTCTCTCTCTCTTTTGATGAAGTTCTCTGCAAAAGTTACAAAGAAATTGACATAGAAAAAAAGTTGACTTCTCTTTTTCCTAAAATTAATCATTGTGGTCGTTATGAGAATGGGAGAGGAAACATAAAGATCAATTGATCTACAAGGGTGAGTATCAATTTTCTCCTTTTCTTCTTCTCATTAAGTATGTTGAATTGTTTTGGGTTTATCCTGTAAAATTGTTTTACTTTTTCTTCTCTGCATTTTCTGTGTTATATCGAATTGGAATTGAAATCGTACAACATTCACACGTTTCCTCTAGGGATTCAATCCCTTTAGATGAAGGTGGTATTGGAATTGGTTGTCAGAGTTTTATCGTCGGAGATGGTAGTTGAAATCCGGGGTTGGTCGTCGGAGTTGCTCACTTAAAGGTGGTCATCAAAAGTGATTTTCGTTAGAATTTGTAGTCGGAGGTGGTTATCGAAACCTATGAAGTTTGTTGCTTAAGTTTTTCATTGGAGTTTATTGTCAAAGCCCAAAATTGGTCATTGGAGTTGGTCGCATGGAGGTAGACATTGAAGTTGGGTCACTCAAGTTGTCATCAGAGGTAGATTTCGGGGCCCAGAATTAGTCATCGGAGTTGGTTATCGGTGTTTTCATCAAAGGTGGTTGTCGGAGCTCGGAGTTAGTTCCCGGAGTGTGGCAGCGATAGTCGCTAACAATGGCCAATGGGTGGAGTCATTAGAGAACATTGGAAGAAGAGAGAGTTGTGATGAGTTGGTAAAATTGGTGGACTAAATATTGAGTTAATATACCAACTCAACTCAACTGAGCCAAACATCCCCTTATAGATTTTGTTATGTTTGTTATTCTTTAAAGATGTTGCTATACACTTAATTATTAACCCTTAGAGCTACCAATTGCAATTACCCAAAAAATAACTATATTTTGGATCCAAGGATGGCTTAGTGGATAATTTAATGATCATAGTTATAGTACATGGTTTGATTCTCACTTCTATAATTGTTAAACTTAAGAATAAGGAATTATCTTAAAATATAAGTATGCTTTAATCCAAGTATTGCTTAGTGGATAGGACATTAATAACAATTGGTGTTCATGGTTTAGTTTCAACTTCTTTAATTGTTAGACTAAAAATTAAGAGTAAGGCATCATTCCTCACTTAAAAGCTTCGAATTCTTATGTTTACAATATCGAGTTGAGCTTGCGGTATTAAATTTTCGTCGACATGTCAATATTTCTTTATATATTTCAATATTTTAATTGAGTTTGACCTCGACATATTGAGTGAATCGATTTTTCTATTATACCGTAAAAAATCCATAATATATGAAGAAATAAGCATGTGAATAATATAAATACTAAACATTTACACTTAGTTACAAAACGTAATATATTTATATGCTAATTTTTCAAAAAAAATTGTTTTTATAATTTTTTAAAAAATATCCATGGACATCGACATTTTATCAAAATTTTCATCGATATTTTCTTAAACTTTAGATCTCGACATTTTCATTGACATCAACATTCTAAACTTGAACTTATTGCTTTTTTGAAGGAAAAAAAAAGTTAAATGACATGCATAAATCTTCAACCAAGAGGTCATTAAAAAAACATTTTAGTGACTATAACTTATGTTTAAAACTTGTACTCAATTAATCTAGCATAGTTTAATCGATAAAGTATCTATTACCATTATAAATGTTGGTGATTCTATTTTTATCCTATAATATTAAATTTAAAAAGAAAACAAGTAACAATTTAGTCTATCTTTTGTCCTATCCGAATTATCAGATTCAGAAAGAAAATTGGAAACAAATTAGTATTCAAATCTATTACATATTTTCAAAAGTTATCGGAATAGTTTCTTTGACTAAATTGTTTTAGATTTTAAGCTCCATATATTAAAGACTAGGGTTGGCAACAAGGTTGGACTAGGTCGGGGTGAGGATTCCCCATCCCCGTCCCCGCCAATTGAAAGCGAGGATAGGGAGGGATTCCTCGCGCGGACCCATGCCCCTTTTTTTGTAATATATATAATTATATAAATATTTGTAAAATTAATATATATATATATATATATATATATATATATTAAAAAAATAAAATAATAATAATTGAGGTCGAGGTTGGGGACGGGGACGAGGCAAGGATACCCTCTTTGTTCCCGACCGATGACCCGATTATAATCCTTAGTTTGACCCCATCCCCAATCAATACCTCCCTATCCCCGATCGAGGACCCGATTATAATCTTCAGCTCGATCAAATCGAGGATTTTTACTAACCTTAGGCTAGATGTGCATTTATTTTTAACCTATGATTTTGTTTTTATTTTATTGATTTAGTTACATGTCTTTTTCTGCCACGAATTCGTGTTTCATTTATTAAAAATTGAATAAAATGTGTGATTTGTCAATGGAAAAAAGATGTTTCCAATAATAATAATTATAATAAATAAATAAATAGACAAATAGTGTCAATTAGCCACTTGGAATGGAAGATGTCAACATGAACCCATTGCTCAAATGGCAAGCAACAGATGATTCCTTATTCCAATGGCTTTCTTCTCATTTATAAATATATTTTTAAATATTAAGCTTAATCATTGAGATGGTTTATTTTGTATTTGTAATTGAATGAATAATGTAATCTTATCGTTGTGGTTTAAAATCATTGAATAACAGTATTTGTAATAGTAACAATAACTATAACGGATTTATAATTTTTCTATTGTAATGGTAATGATAATGGTATCTAAGGATAAGATTTGAAAAATTATTCAAAAATTTTTTTAAAAAAAGATTATGAATTTAGTGATAGGTACTACATTTCATTAAGATTATAGAACACAAAAATCAACGTAGTTAGATGGGACTTACTTTTCAAATAACTATCCATGGATTACATTAATAATATTCAATCTTTTATTTTTACCAAATCACAATCTTTTTTAAAACAACAAAAGGAATTATCGAATCACATTAATAAATTTCAAAAAGAAAAAAAAATAGACAAACAGACAAAATTGACCATTGTCCAAGTTTATCAAATCATATCTACCTACTACTTGTGATGATTGGTCTTAGTTGAAAGATGTCATTTTGTCTAAAACTTCTTTAAGAAAATAGAGTATTGTACATAATATATGTATTCAAACTTCACAATCAAGTGAACAAGTAACTATACAATGTTAACATTTAGCATACAAATTTGGTATCTAAAATTAAGTAATCTGATAGACATAACATTTCTACCATTAAATTAAAGTTTAAAACTGTGTTAATATATATATATATATATTGAAAGGACTAAATTTGTAATTTAATTTAGATAAATAAAAAATTCCTATCTCCGTCTAAACGGTACAAAATCTGAAAACAACATTTTTATGTTTTCTTTGTATCCAGAATTTGAATTTAAAAATTTTAAATGCAGAATTGTATTGATCAAAACATTTAGGAATGTAATATGTGATGTTATAAACCCAATTTAATTGTTATAAAATTAAAATATGTATTATTTAATGTGTTCTAAATTAAATTAGGTTAAATTCCAAAGTTGGTCTCTATAGTTTGCATTTAAAATTTATATTTTAGTTTCTATTGTTTGATATAATTCATATATAGTCTTTATATTTTGTTAAATCCTCCTAAATGGTCCCTATCACATGGACTATTTATTATGAATTTTTTTTTATCAAACTATAAGGGTAAATTCTAATTATAAACCATAATACCTAAATTTTAACTTATACCAAACCTTAGAAGCTACAATTTGAAATTTTCCATAAATTATGTAATATTACAAAACAATATTCTTTTTACAATTAACAAAACAATAATTATACAATTTTTTTAATATAAAATATGTACATGAATAAATTAATATCAATTTATTATAAATTAATATTTAATGGGTTACTATAATTAATTTACAATTGTTTAAATTAGAATTCATTTTTTGAATCTTGTTACCAGACACATATCTGAAAAAAAAATACATTGTTTTTATTTAATTTATTGCTTTCAAATTCTCTATCAAATAGACTCTTATAAATTAAATGGTCTTTTTTTCTTTGAAAAGAAAAAAAAAAGCCTTACGAACTAAAAAAACAAAAGGAAATAGAAAAAGACGAATTGACTTTTTATTTGTATAAATAGTCAAATACACAGCACAAAGAATTTTTAAATATTTTAATAGGCAAAAAATACCACTTCTTCTAAAAAAACAAAAATACCACTTAAGAAATTTTAAATCCTAATGTAAAATTATTCAAACCATAAAATAATTTTGTTTTTTAAAAAAAAGAAAAAAAAGACATGGTTCGGAACACACAAGATTTATTTATTTTTTTCCCTAAAATCAAAGAAATAACACATGAAATTTAGGAGAAAACCTCTACTGTTAATTCATCAAATGAAGTAAACCGTGTAACCAAATATATAGAAGACTTCATAGGTCAAAAACTCCTAAAATCCTAAAATAAAAGGAATATCCTTTTTATATCATAGAGCAATCTAAAAATCCGAAGAAGGAATAATGAAAAAAATGACTTGAATTTTCTTCACAAAAGTCTGGCGTTATATATATATATAAAGGAAGTTACTTGTAGTTATAAACTTTTTCAGAAAAATCTATAAAATTTCCCAAAAATTCATTCCAAAATCTCTTATGTTAATCCATATTATTTTTTATTTTTTATATTATTTGATTTTTAAAAGTTTATTAGCTTTCTTTTTTAATTAAACATATACGATACAAAACGTGCCTTTGCAAATAATAATTTTTTTTTAATCAAATAGTAACAATATCAACAAATTAATGGACGAATAGAATATAATGCCTGTTTGTTAGAGAATATGAATTTTGTTTTTGGTAGGTAATATGAATTCATTTTTAGAAATGATTTTCAGATTTTCTTATCAAAAAGTGTAAATTTTGAAAACATTTTATGTTTTGAATGTAATTAGATTTTGAAATTGAAATTTTAAAATGTAAAATTATATAATTAGTACTTCAGGTTAAATCTCCATTATTTTATTTTAAATTAAAAAATGTATTATATAATGTATAATTATAAGCAACAAAATAACAATTATACAAAAAATTTTACATAACTCATTTTCATAAATTTATTGAGTATAGTTTATATTCAATCTAATATTTAGTAGGTGATTAACAACTAGTTTTATGGGTTAATAAATATATTATCAGACATATTTCTAGTAATTGTTTAAATTAGAATCTAATTTCTAATTTAATACGTTACCAAACACGTATATAAAAACAGAGATACAACCTATGTTAGATGAAAAATAATCGATTACAATTGTAAGTTGATAAAAATGTATTCAAATTTCACCAAAATTTTTATGTTTCTAAATTGACATAAACATAAAGTGTGATTGATATTTTTATTATAGCTAAAAAAAATTAATGAAATATAATAAAAATGTCACTAATGTACTATTATACTTGGTCGAGTCCAAGTCTAACGTGAAAGTCAACTTTTTTTTTTTTCTGATTTTGAAATCAACCATATAAAAATAATAAAAATAATTGACCTATGAATATGCATCAAAATTGACGTTTTATAAATATTTTTGTCAACATTTCTTTCATTTAAAACTAAATTAAAAATAATTGGTCTAAAAAGATGCATCAAAATTGACGTTTTATAAATATTTAATCCATTTAAAACTTTGATGGCAACTAGAGCTATTTCAGATGGGACTCAAATATCAGTTACTTATTTTTCTGAGAGGAAAAATCATTTACTTATTTCAATAATTCAATAAAATAATTGAATGAAGATGCCCCATCCTTCTATTATTTCCTTTTTTTTTCCTCCCTAAAAGCACTATATCATAATCAAGTTTTTTTTTTATCCATGTCATTAAAAAATTAATAGAAATGGAGCATGCATGCACGTTTTATTAAAGAAATTAAAGTTTGAACTTTTATTTTAGAAAAATATGTTGCATATTGTGGAAAGCAACTATCTTTATACATCCCATTAAATGGTCATATCATAATATGGCACGTGGCAAATTATATATATATTTTTTGAAATATTTTAATTGTTTTTTTTTGTATGAGTGACTTGAGGGAAAAGCATGGAGAAGATACATCCAAGTATTACTCTTTATTTTAACTTCCAATTTATTTTGGAGGGGGTGACTTTTTATAAGGGTGTTCGTTGACTGAATGGGTATTCATCGTGATTCAGTCTTTTTTTTTTTTTTTTTTTTTGGTGGGGTGGGAATAAGTTAAATGTCAAACCGAGTATAATTCAATTGGCATGCGAGTGTGTTAGTAACTAAAATGTCTGTGGTTCGAACCAAAGTTAAACGTGCTTAGCTTGGAATAATCCTATGTTGGGTGATCTCCTAGGAATTTTCTTATGATGCATGTGAGTGAAGGACAAAACATGCTGAAGGACCAATGTTGGTTTGTGGGATAGTCTTCCATCTTTGAAGCACAAGAGGATAACATGTCAGGTTGCAGGGAATGCAGGGGAATGTCAGGGCAAATAATGTATTGCCAATTCTGTATCCTGATTCGAATCCTGGGCCTGGGGTGCTACAAATGGCATCAGAGCAGAACCTCTCCCAGTAAGATGTGGTTCGGGGGAAAAACCAAGCGGAAGTTGGTGGGTATGTAACAACTCGAGTTCAGGTGGGATACATGAATGAATCAATATCACATTCAAATGAGATGGATCCTAAGGACATGGGAGTATGGTTAAGAAAGGCTTAAAAGAATCAAAAGTTACTACCTATATCAACAAAGTGTGCTTAGCTTGGAGCAAATCCTATGTTGGGTGATCTCTTAAAAATTTTTCTAGGATGCATGTGAGTGAGGACAAAGCATGCTAAAAAGACCAATGTTGGTTTGTAGAGATAATCTTCAATCTTGGAAGCATAAGAAGATAACATGTCAGGCTACAGAAGATGAAGAGGAATGCAATCCAGATCCTAGGCTTGGGGCGTTACATCGAATCTCTAAAAGATTCCAAAAATTCCCTCTAGAAAACAGTCGAGCTTGTTGCTTGCACTCTTTAACCTTGAGCAACATACCCATTTTGACATTATCACGGGGTGCCCAATTTTTGCCCAACAGATTACTATCAAGTCAAACACACTCTAGAATAGGTTGTGTTTACTAGCTTACAAATATAAGGAAGGAAGGAAGAGAAGCACTTTGTAGAAATAACACTTTTATTCACTCAAGGTTATAAAAACCACAATACAAAGTACATTTACTTACAAGACCAACTCTTGAAAAGTTTACAAGTGAAGAGGATTCCAAGGACAAACAACTACTTGGTGGGAGATTCCTACATTCTAGGGTAGTGATGTTCTAAAAGTAGTAATTGGAAGTGTGAAAAAGTTAAAAAGGGGAAGTAGTGGACATGTCCTCTTCTTAAAAAGAAGGAAACGTGGGGACATATGGAGTAGCCCTGAAGTCAAGGGTAGTGAGCGGTTAGACCCACTTCAGCCACTCCCCCACTATCTCTACATGTTTAGACTCCCTTCCACATATAAATAAGTCTTGGAATGCCAAGACTTGAACATAAGCAAAGAAGCTTAGTTGACTTTAGCATTTGAGAGCAAGAGTGAATTCTCTCCACTTGTAAACTCTTCAAGAGTTGGTCTTGCAAGTAAATGTCCTTTGTATTGTGCCTTTTATAACATTGAGTGAATAAAAGTGTCATTTCCACAAAGTGCTTCTCTTCCTTCCTTCCTTACATTCGTGAGTTAGCAAACACAATGCATTCTAGGGTATGTTCAACTTGATATTAATTTGTTGGGCAAAAATTGGGTCGATTAGTAGGCTGGTCAAGTGAAACTTGGCGCCGCACGGGAAAATTTTGAATTATACGTAACACTGTGCTTCCGCCTCGTAACACATTGTTTATATTACACATATTCCAAGTGGATGTCAAAGTAAGGGCCTAGCTTCTAGATAGCCTTATATTGATAACCTCAAGGGGTAAGTAACTCTCTTTGTGTTTAGTTGAGTTAAATACTTATTGTACTAACTAAGGTATCAAAGTGTACTCAGCTTGATACTACATATGTGCGAGTATTCTTATATTTATCAGCTCCAACGATGCATTCGGACAAAAGGGGTGGGTCAAAGAGGAGCACTCATGGCCCGCTTATCTGCACCAATAATATCCACTCCTAAATTGTATCAAGAGTAGAAAGTGGGTAATAAACGATTAAATACATACCATTTTTAAAGTTGAAAGAGAGTATGATTTTTTTTTTTTTAAATGATAGATATAAAATTTTGTCCTTAAAGTATCGTAAAAAAGTTAGTTTTTTTTTGTTTGAACTGTATAGAAAAAATCAATTTAGCTTCTGAAGTGTATATTACGCATATCACCTGATTGGATAACACTCTATCTCTTGAGATGCGTAACTTGAGATTGGATTATGGGCAACTTAATTAAATTCTTCTTCTCCAATTGATTCTCTTTTGACTTTTTTTTTTTTGTATTAGGTTGCTTCTTACAAGAACATGTTTCGAATTCTATACTACTGACCTATACTTTAAAGGGACATAATTTGTACAAGCAAACTAGGGTAACAGTGAAATAAAAACTTTCTTTACAAATAAGAAGAATATAGCACTCGTAATGATGAGCAATGAGCCGACAAAAAATGTCAACCAAACTTCAAAGAAATAGATTGTTTCTGTTATTGACATTAGAATAAGGATAGGTTCAAATTCTCATTGATGTAATTGAGAGAAAGACTTCTCATTTTCAGAGGAGTTGTTCATAAATCGGCTTGCAAAGTTAATTGCAAAACAAATATCAAGTCTTGTTTGAATGGGGCCACCTTTGATACTATTCTTTGTTAAAAATATCCTTTATTTTTTACAATTTCAAAAAAAAATTTTGGATTGGGCCATGAGTGACTGTTTTAGACATAGAGATCTTTTGAATTTGCAATTTTTTTTCCTATTTCACTTGGCATATCCACGTAGACTTTTCTTTCTTCTAAATTTTCATTGAGGAAAATATTTGTTAACTCTTTAAAAAAAAGTAATTTTTCAAAATAATAATTAAATCAAGAACCTATCTTCGATATTTTTTATAGGTCCATTATCACAAACTAAGAAAGTTACGAGATCTCATCGACATTTTACACCACCATATTTGGTTTATGAAGTTGGGGAGTGACATAGAGTTATGAACTACATTTCTTATTTGATTGACGGAGTAGTGAGTTTCATGATTAAATATATATATATATATATATTATTTTTCATGCTTTATTAACTTCTTATGATATGGATTCCACGACTTCACAACTAACAACTTCACTCCTTACCCGACTTATTTGGATATAGTTTGCATTTGGTTCTAGGATTCAAAATATTACACATATAATCGTTAAATTTTGAGTTTGATTTCAATTTAGTTCATAGATTTCATGTTACAATTTAATCTTTAAATTTGAGTCTTATTTCAATTAAGTCCTTATTTATCAAACTTTGATATTTTATTGAAGGTTCATTTTTCGTTATTTTGTGACCTTTTAAGTCCTAAAAGGTCCGTCATAGAAAACATTTTGATTTGAGTTACTTTATGAAAATTTTCATGAAAACTAGACCAGTATTTGAGCGAAAAAATATCTTTCCCTTTAAAAAAAAACTTTTCTAATAAACTATTTCAACGGCAATTATTTTCAATTCGAAGAATTGAGTCGGCAGCTATCCCTTTCCTGTTGAATCGTTTTGATCCCTCAATCAATCTTCATTTAATTTCATAAAATTCCCACTTTATTTCGAGTCAAAAGTTCTCGAACTCATATATCTTCGATTATTCTATCCACGAAAGGAATTTTGTTTCATTTCTTTCTTTCTCCCCAAAACAGAAATTATATGGATATTATGGGATAGTACCGAGTGGCATGTTCTTCTTCAAAGGGCTTATTTCAAACCCAGAAAATCGATTCGTTTGCATGCTTTAATGGATAAATCTGTTGGAATTTCTTGATTCCATTTGATCAGAGAGAGACCCAATTGGGGAAAAAGAAGATCCAGGTCAGTCATGGCTGTAGCAAGAACTCGTTCTATGTGTCTTCTCTTCCGATGTCGACACGTATCGGACACGTGCTTGAAGTTTCAATCCAAAGCTTAGTAACTTACTCTCAAGTTTCAACTGTTACAATTCCTTCTCTCTCATCGACGGTTTCTTCGATCCTACGGCACCGTTTTTACTGTCGAGAGGAATGATGAACAGAGGATTTCAGAACCCATGTCTCCACTGAATGGATGGGATTGGATTCGTCTGTTCTTATTGAAGAGGTTTCTGTGTGGAGATTTGGTTCTTATTGGTGATTTCAGTAAGTATTGATTTGGGTTTTTCTTTTTTGGTCTAGGTTCGGATTAGAGATTCACAAATCTTCGATTCTTTTGATTTTGATCTTGTGGGTTGAATGTTGAATGTTGAATGTTGAATGTTGAAGTTGTTCCATTAATGGGTTTTGGATATATATTTGTTTTATCCTTTTTTTTTCTCCTTTTGAATCTGGTGGAGCCCATTTGAGAAAAAGGAAAAGTGGATTATAGTAAGCTGATCCTATTGAATATTGTTTGTCGGTACAGGAAGTGTCAAGGAAGGTAATATTTTCTTTCAATCTTAAAAGTGGGATTTGGAGGAAGGTTGATTCTAATGGAGGTTTCGATTATGATTCATGTGGGATTCGTCCTTTTTCTTCTCTGGCTACTTTCCGCCTTCAATTGCTGCCATCTTGCCGCATATTTCATCTCCCTCATCTATCTCTATCTGGTAATTTTAATCATGTCTGTTATCATCTTTTTGATTTTCATGTTCAATTGTTTTGTGTGAAGTTGTGTTGTGAATCATCAGATAACTGTTTCTAATGTATTGTAGTTTTTCCTTTTGAGATTCTTAGGAATCTGGATAACTCTCATCGTCTTTCATTGAATGTGTTTCTCTGAAGCTTCATTTTATGATTTGGTTGGATCTTCCTTCCTTCCCTAATGAACATCTACTCTTCTTTTGGAAAGGTGCACGAGCGGTTCTTTTTTAAACTGAGGAGGAAATTGCAATTTGAGGAGAGAAAGCAAGCTAACCAGAGAAGGGTTTGACTTCTTTTCCTCTCTTACATAGAATTCATAAAACAAATCACAAATGTTTATTTACTGAGAAGTTGAAGGGGTAACCCCTTTTTTCTTTTTTTTCTTTTTTTTCTTTTTTTTCTTTTTTTTTTAAATTTAAATACTATTGTTTCATTTTGATTTAAATTGAATGTGATTTCTCTTTCACATCAGGTTCTTACAGATTCTGAAACAGTTAGGTGGTTAAACCATGCGGTTGAAAAGATTTGGCCTATATGCATGGAGCAAATTGCTTCTCAGAAGATTCTCCTCCCTATCATTCCTTGGTTCTTGGAGAAGTACAAACCATGGACTGCTGTATGATCCCAATCTGATACTTTATATACCCACTTCTCAGATCGATACAACTTAATTTCAGCTGTTAAATGACTTCCCAATATAAAACTTCCATCAATATGTCCAGCGAACTCGAGAGATGCGAGAATATACCAGGACATGATTTGTTCTCATCGTTTGGTAATCATAATTTTATATCCATACAGATTTTTGATGACCAGTGTATAATTGCAGAAGAAGGCCGTGGTTCAACATCTATATCTGGGAAGAAACCCACCTATGTTTACCGAAATGAGGGTTCTTCGTCAGCCTAGCGAGGATGATCACTTGGTAGGAATTACATTTTTGTGGTTGTTGGATTAGGATCCCTATACCCACGCGCACACACATACATATTGTCTTTTGAAGTTTCGAGATTTATCAGATTTGAATGAATTGTTCACAGGTTCTGGAGTTAGGAATGAACTTTCTTACAGCTGATGACATGAGTGCAATACTTGGTGTGAAGCTAAGGAAAAGACTAGGATTTGGAATGTGGGCAAAGTTACATCTTACAGGCATGCATGTGGAAGGAAAGGTACAGAAATTGTTGTCATGTTTATAATGGTGTAATTTGTGAGTCAAAAAGTAGAAGTGTACAAATTCTGCTTGCTTGATCTTTGATATTGTGAGAAATGCAGATTCTACTGTCTTAGGAGTAATTAGGTTTCCTTTTGACTCTGTATAGTTCAATCCTGAGTCAACTTCTATTCCTGAAGCCTCTTTTTTCAGTTCCTTGTCTGCAGTTGCGTCCTTTCCTTGTAAGAATTTTGTTCTTCTCCATACTGATTTGGTATGATTTGCACTTTGCATCACGTGCAAACCTAATATGTCTTTTGTGACAGTGGGGAGTGCTTGAGTTAGCTTTGTGTAGATGTATATATTTTTTACTCCAATCACTTTTCATGTTCATTCTCAAGGTTCTGGTTGGTGTTAAGTTCCTTCGGGATTGGCCATATCTCGGCCGTATACGATTATGTTTTGCTGAGCCTCCATACTTTCAGATGACTGTCAAACCTATCTTTACGCATGGTCTTGATGTTACCGAACTTCCGGGAATTGCTGGATGGCTGGTACTACTCATCTTCTATTTTAGCAATTTTAACTTCATCTCCTCTTTCTTTCTTTTCCTTTGGTTTTTCTGGCTAAGCTATGCTTTACTGCTTGTGGTTCTTATTCTCGGGGCTAAGTACGGCTTTTTTCCTTTTTTTGGTTTTTTTTTTTTAATCAGGATAAGCTTTTGTCCATTGCCTTTGAGCAGACACTCGTTGAGGTTGAGTAATAGAGTTCGATCTTTGATAACACCTACATTCTTAGTTTTTGAGTTTCATTCATTCTTTAATAATTTAAAATTGTAAAGGCACGAATCAAATTATATTCCAAATGTACACTTGTGTTCAGATTTCATGTTACTAAAGATGTTTTTCAACAGTATTTACCAAGTTTTTGAATTATCTTAATCTTTGCAGCCCAATATGTTGGTGGTTGACATGGAGAAGTTCATTTCACCACAGCCAGGTACTTTATTTTAAACACAATACAACTTGGAACTGTGGTCAAATGAAATTTTAGAAGAGTGGCCAATCATAACCTAATGAATAGAAAGAACGCCTTCATGTTTATTTTAGTTTTTCTCATAATCATGTCAAGTAGCATGCTTAAGAAAGTTATAGCCTTGTGCAGCATGCTTCACGATAATTCTCCTATTTTGGAATGGTTTAAACTCGTTTGGCTGCAGTCACACGGTTTGCATAGCAAGCTTGCAACAATTAATTTTATAATTTATCGTAGTATGATATATTGTATGCCAATCACAGGCCAACAGCCTGTAATTACTGCTGAAAAGTTGTTCGATTTTCATATATTATACTGTTGGTTGAAACTCCAAACTGTAAAATGATTGGAAGATGCCTGGAAGTACTGTGCTGGTTCTTCAAAATTTATGTATACTAAGTGAGGTGTATTTAATTTGTATGAAATTTTTCTACTCAGATGGTTAAGTTCCATTTTCAATATTCATCACTCGTGGTCTGCAAAACTCTTAGCTTGTAATTCTATTGCCTACTTATTTTGAGTTCCTGTATACGGATAATCGTATCATACAGCATGTTGTTTAGCTTCAAATGACTACGTATGTTTCAATATTGATGGATCTTTCTCCTTGTCTATGACCTTATATTTCCAGAAAATTGGTTCTCTGTAAATGTGAAGGAGCCAGTTGCCTATGTGATAGTTGAAGTTGTTGAAGGAGCAGACATGAAGCCATCTGATCTAAATGGTTCGTCCAACATTACTTCCCCTTATTGTATTATAGTTCTGATGATTTTCTTACATGACTGGTGAATTTGGCTACAATATAAGCTTTCTTTCAGGTCTGGCTGATCCGTATGTAAAAGGTCAACTGGGTCCTTACAGATTCAGAACCAAAATTCAAAGGAAAACGCTGTCTCCACAGTGGCGCGAGGAGTTCAAGATCCCAATTGTCACCTGGGAGTCAGAAAATGTGCTTGCTATTGAAGTTCGTGACAAGGACACATTTGTCGACGACGTACTTGGGTTTGTCTCCAAATTTATAGCTTCTATGATATATTCGGTTTGTTGCAAGTTTGATCTTGTGACCATAGCTCAAATGAGTTTTGATGTGTAGTTCTTATTGTCTTCACTTTCATCCTTCCCTTTGCTTTATCCTTCATTGGTATGCTCAAATCCAATCTAAAATTCTATTTGCAGGAATTGCTCTGTCTGCATTGCAGACCTGAGGGATGGCAAACGACATGATATATGGTTGCCTCTTGAAAACATTAAAACAGGACGATTGCACCTTGGAATCACTGTTTTTGAAGACAGAAAGAAGGTTATGTTCTTTTCCCTTTCGCTTCCATGTTTCCTTTTCTCTCGTCTCCTGCTGGTGTTAAAAAGTCGAATTTGTGTTGCCTAGGAAAGGATCTTTTAAATTTAGTTCTACTGGAAAATGTAATTCCTAACAGAAGAAAGGTGGTTTTCTTTTATTGATATGTAATGCTACTTTAGGTGGAGGAGTATCCTTCTCAGAGAGAAACCTTGAATGTGGAAGAGGACAAGGATTCCCCTAAAAGTGAGACCAAGGATGGTAAGGATTCAATCTCACCTGTATCAGAGGAGCCGCAAAGAGGGATTGACAATTTTGAGCCCATTGATGTCGAAGGGCAGAAGGAGACAGGAATATGGGTCCACCGTCCAGGAAGCGAAGTTCCAAAAACTTGGGAGCCTCGGAAGGGACGAACCCGGCGGCTTGATACTGAAATCCTTAGGGAGCCTAATGAATCTGTAAGCAGTGGTGAGATAAAATCTTGTATTAATGATTCAAGCAGTACTGATGATAATCCTGAGGAAAAACATCGGAAGATATCAGTTCGCAAGGGACTAAGGAAGCTGAGTTCAGTTTTTCACAGGAGTCCTCGAGATGAGGATCGATCAGGAAGCTTAGCGGAGTCTGCTAAATCCCCCCAATATGTCAATGTTAGGGCTGCAAATGCCGAGAGAGGCGTGAAGGTTATTCTTGTAGATAACATTGCTGGTACTGCTTCTGATAAGATATCAATATCAAAAGGGAAGTCAAGCAACGATGGTAGCGATTCAGAGAGTCCAGGAAAGGGTGGTAATGTGAAAGGCATGGCAAAAAGCATTTTCAGACAGGCTGAGAAATCTGCTCGTAGTATTAAATATGCATTTTCACGCAAAGGGTCGAGAAGATTCCAACGTGATTCGTTAGGAATGAATGAGAGAGATACTGCAGTGGAATCAGAATCTTCTGATGATGAACCTGATACACCAACTGCTTGCAGCACAACAAAAATTGTAGGAGTTCCAGTTATCCATGAAGCCAAAGCCGCAGCCCCTAATAACAGCTCCTTTAAGAAAGAAAATGCGTCGCCCACTGGTTTGAGTGACAATGTGAAGGAGAATGAACCATCAGCAGCAGATAGAACTACTGCTGCCGCTCACTTGGAAAAGATCGAAGATGACGAGGATGATAAACCAGTAATCAACGGTGACAAATGATTGGAACTTCAAAGACCTGAACTTGGTGAATCGAATTTAGGAGATGGAAGAATAGTTGCTACTTCTTTGGTTATTTGAAAGATGGTACAGTTTGTAGGTAAAAAGAATGTGAAACATGTAGAAGTTTGAGAATCTGTAAATTGAATAGAGATGTTATTACCCTTAAACATGCAAAGTTTATAGAGATTAAGAAGTTATTTGTGTTGGATGTTTCCTCGAAAAAAAAAAAAAGAAGTTATTTGTGCAGATTTTCACAATAAATAAAGCATCAATTTTCCTAGTTAAATCGGCACAGGTAGTTTGCCACTAGAAAATAACTCCATCTCTCTTGAATTTGAGTCAATGGGCCCTTTCCCGCTTCCTTCAATTATCCTCATCACCGGACATAATTGTCCGCGCCTTAGCTGCAACAAAGTGAGAATTTCTTCCTGAAGTGTTGTTTTCTTCCTATTTCATAATAAAACATAAAATTTAAGAATAGAAAGAATGTTTATAGACTTAATTTTTAAAAATAAAAAATTAAAATGGGATTTAGATTATCTTCAACTCCGGAGCACATTGCAGAAGAGATTCGTCTGTTCTTCAGTAATAGATAGCAGCTAAGTTGGGAAGTGTTGATCAGCTTGTGTCCATAACATTACCCAGTGCTTCGATCTTTTGTACACGGTCGTCAAATGGGTCGATTTTCAGTGAGAGCGTATAAACAGAGAAGAACATCATCACATCACGCCATCTTCCATTGCAAGCAACATAACTTTTTCAGTTACTTTATCAGTGATATCAGTGCATTCTTCATTTCCTGATAACATACAACGTAAAATCACTTTCCACATCCCCATTTTTGGGACGAAACCTTGCATAACCATCTGTTTCAGAACCCAATCCACATCCTCAGTTAGATTCTTCTTGCATAACCCAGACAACAACTTCTTGTAAGAAACAAAACTTGGTTCCATACCGCCCGAAATCATCCGAAGCATACAATCCCTTGCCTCGATAAACTTCTCTGTATCGAGCAGGCCATACAAAACCTCTTGATAAGTCCCTGCATTGGGGTAGCAACCTTTCAGCTTCATTCTCCCCAAAAGTTCTATTGCCTCTTCAATTCTCTTCTGCTTTCTAAGACCCGAAATCAATATATTAAACGTTATAGTATCTGGGCAAACACCTTCATTTTCCATTTTAGAGAAAAGCTCTGATGCTCTCTCTAGTTCCCCATTCTCACACAGCGCATGCAAAAGCGTTGAAAATGTTCTCACATTTGGAGTACATCTCTGTTGAGGAAATTCATCGAACACCTTGAGTGCAGCATCTAAATTCCCACTCTCGCACAACCCTTTAATGAGTATGTTGAGACAACAAGCATCAATCTCAATCCCCAACTTAGGAGCACCCATATAGACCTCGTGAACAACATCAAACATCTTCGCCGAAACAAGCAAATTAAGCACAAAATTAAAGGTTTTAAGACTAGGCCAGCAGTTATAATTGGGCATATCGAAAAGGGTATCAATAGCTTTACCTATACGACCGGCAACATGGCCATAAATCTTGATAACATGATAGAAAAAATCATCGGACAAGCGGAAATTCCTTTCGGCTTTGATTCTCAACATCACTTTTTCAATATCATCAAACAAGCGGCCCTCTGCAAGTCTGGACACAACGAGAGTGTAGATTTCTTTGTTGGGTTTGTAGTCCTTACGATTCGACCATTGGTGGAGGAATGCGAGGAGAGAGGGAGGATGTTTGATTTGTTGGATGATTATGATGACTTCATTGGGAGATAACCAATCTCTGTGGCTGAGTCTATGGGAAAAAGCAGAGGGTTGTCTAGAGGAAGTAGAGAAAGAGGAGGAAGAAGAAAGAAGATGAAGAGGAATCGAAGAAGACGATGAAGAGAAAATGGAGTTTAAGAGAGAGAGTTGAGTGAGGCGTAGAGAAGGAAGGATCATTGGAATGGGGTTGGGGATGGAGATGCAGAGTACCGATGGGAGTTGGTACCAACGAAAGCAAGTTCTTTTTATACTTTCCTCTATTCAAGCCTCAACTCCAAATTTCGCCCCATTCCAATTTGGCCTTATCCTTATCTGCGTCCTATACGAAAGTCTCCTTTTTAACCTTAAAATGCCTTTCCATTTCTTCTCTCCCTCTTTCAACTCGTTTTCCAATTTACGTTGCTCTCTTTTGAATTATTCCTCTCGTTTCTTCTTTTTCTTTTTACTCTCGCTTCTTCCTCTGTCAATTTTATAGTTTTTTTCTTCATTTGAATTCTCACTCTCGTTTCTTGGTCCCACTCTCACTTTTTTCTCTCGTTCTGATTCACACTCCATCTTACATCTTTGATTTGAGAAGAAGAAGAAGACGTCGACATAAACAAAAGAAATTACTAGAAAAGAAGGGCAATTGAAGAAAGGAGGGTGGGAAGGAAATCTCGTCGAAAAAAGGGGAAAATTGTCGGGAAAGAAAAAAGGAAAATTACTAAAAAAAAAACAAGGGTGTGAAATAAAAGAAATCATCAAAAAGATAAGGAAAAAAAAGAAAGGCATAAATAAAGAAAAGAGATAGAAGGAAGAAGGATTAAAATGGTGAATCATTAGATGATAACATCGATAAAAGGCCAAAAAAAATCAAGTAAATTGAAAAGTGGGGTCAAATTTCAAGATGGCCCTGAGGTCATCGGTACCAATTTTCCTTATTTAGTTAGGTTAATTAACATCTTTTTATCCTGAGTTTTGGGTTTAGTTTCTATTTGGTTCTTAACTTTAAAAATGTTATACATTTAGTCATTTAAGTTTTGAGTTTAGTTTCAATATAGTTTGCTCTAGGTTTCAAAAATGTTATAATTTTACCTTGAGATTTGAGATTATAGCTTTGTTTCAATTCGGTCTCCAGATTTCAAGATTTACATTTTTTACTTCGATTTTTTCACTAAAGATACATTTTTTCATATTTGATGTTAATGTCTATTAATTAATTTAAAATTATAATTAATTAAATTTGATAACTTTTTATCACTATTTAAATTAAATTCAAAATTCCACTGCATAATTGTGTTAAACTAATTAATAGACATTAACATTGATGATTGGAAATAATTATTTAATGAAAAATCAAGATCAAAAGTGTAAATTTTGAAACATGGGGGATCAAATTAAAACAAAACTCAATTCTCAAGGTTAAAGTTGTAATATTTTGAAATTTAAGGACTAAATTAGAACCAAACTCAAAACTTAAAAGAACTAATGTGTTAACTTTTGAAACTTAGAGACCAAATAAAAACTAGACTCAATACTTAGGGACCAAAAAAAAAATTTTCTCCTAGGTTAAATTATCAAAATTACCTTTGGAACAGTAGGTCCATCTCAATTATATCCCTAAATTTTTACTAGATTCATTTTAATTTTTTAAATTTGAAGTTTGTTTCAAAAACATTTTTTTATAGATTTTTATTGTTAGATTTTAGACCGAGAGTTTGTATCGACTTATGTGAATAATTTTTTTTGTACATGATTTAACGACAAAAGTCTTTTAAGGTTACTTTGAAAAAAACTTCAAACTTCGAAGGTTTAAATAAAACTTTCCAAAGTTCAAAAGTATAATTGAAATCAACTCTATAAATATAGATATTTTTTGGTTTAGTATCTTTTAACATCGAGGTTTTAAATACTCATGTTGATCAATTTTATAGTTATTGGAAACTTGAAAAAATGGAGATTTTTTTGGGTTGAATTATATATATATAATTGAGCTTTTTTTAAAAAAATATATGAAAATTTATTTTTAAAAAATTTTAAATATAGCAAAATTTTATTATTTACTCTTGAAAATATTTCTAATAGTTTTTTCATTTAAAACAATTACCTTATAAAATATCCCACTACTCTTCTTTTTGTTTGAACTTGAACTTTCATGAACTATTCAAAATTACTGAGTTGAAATTTTAAAAAATGTATGATAAAAATGGTATCTAGAATGGTGTGGCCGTGACGTGGCAATCCAATTTTTTTTTCCTCTTTTTGTGTTTTTTATTTTCATATAATTTATACTCGATACTACATTAGAACTCGATTTGGGTAGTCGGGGTTTTTAATATTTTGTTGGCTGAATGTTGAGTGAATTATTAGTTTGTTTGTGTTAATACGAGTTGCATCGGTGGTTAAAATTGATTGATTTTTTTTTTCATAAAAATTAGAAATTAGATTTTTTGAATATAAGAAAAGCTTATTCCTTTTTTCTTCCATGTATGTTCATTGCACAAATCCATGGGATGATTCAGCAGAACAAAGAATTGTTTGAAGTCACTTAAAGAAGAAGATTATTATTGAACTATATGAAAGATGGTACATCAGAATCTATGCTTATGATACAAAATATACTAATCCTCAATTCAAAACATTCACATCTAAACTTTGTATTCCTATATCCCATCCTGATTCACAAATAACTACTCCATGAATTTCTCAAGTGTTTAAATTCTGTGTAAGAGGATTTGTTACCATTGTATGACTATACAATATGTACTAAACACAAACATTCACTCAAATAATCACTTGTGCTTCTGTTTCCCAGCAATAATTGTTTGGATATGCAAGTGCCTGTTGAACGCCTCGTTGAAGAGGAAACGAGTTTGGAAGTCTGATACATTTGGAAGCCATGCCAGACTAGCTACAGGTGCGAAAATGACGACGCCCATACCATAATCATATGATTTGGCTAGAACCCTGGTGAAGTCCCACAGCCAAGTGTGCTCTATTTTTGGCCTCACTGTTTGAGCAAACTAAAACAAGAGTACAATCAAAACTCAGTAAGAAACCAGGGAGAGAATGGGAGGGTAGGGGAACAAGAATATTCAACTTACTAAAATCAATCCCCATCCGGTTGGAAGGAAGGCGAGAGAGCAGATGACCATGTCCTTTAGAGATAGTTGACAGACGACGGATAGAGAAATAATTACAGCTAGAACGCCGAGGAAGAGAAATGCTTTGAATAGTCTGAATGCGAAATGATAGTTGGCACTGAATTGCTGCTTCCCCAGGTTTACTGCCTATATTTGCACACCAAGTGTATCAAGTCAATGATAAGAGAGATCACAACTTTTTGTTGAACAGATGTTAAGATTAAGGTTTTAGTAAAATATGGAACTAATTTTGATTTTTGACTAATGGGATTAGACAATCCTTGTCCACATTTTTCATAAATCATACAGCTGTCTTGGAAGAGAAGTCATTTAAAGATAAAGGTTCTGAAGTTATAAGTAAAACTAAGATAGTAACTAGTCCTGAAGGCCACAAAATGAAGTATCAGCTCTACTTCCCAGTTTCCATTTTTCAAGAAGGCTGTAAAGTAGAGGTGATTTAGAATATAAGAAAGTTGGAGAACTAACCTTAACAAGTAAGAAAATTGCAGCAATCACAGCCCAAGAAAGCACATAAACCAGAAAATTTCTGCTATGCTGGGAGATGTCTAGGTGATACACGAGTCCGTATTGATATATGAAGAACCTTAACGAGAGAAATACTTCAATCAACCTGGAAACAAGTCCTGAATGACGAAGGTGGGCTTGTTCGTCATCCCACCAAGACTGCCAACTTTTGTCCTGCTGAACCCCAATACCACCTTGCTGTTTAATCCACTTATTCCACTCTTTCCAGTCATCTACTATCTTGGCCCAACTGAACCCAGAGGGATTGAATAAAAATGGTGCAAATAACCAAGTGATTGACATGAACCAGATGGAGTAAGTGATCAACAGATAAGCCATACTGCTCTGATACGAACGTCTGAACAGATCATAGACTACTAACAGAAGCAGAAGCTCAAATCCTTTAACAAAGTGACTTCTCGAATACAATCTGTAGTTTTCAGTAAAACTAGCATAAAAGACCACTACCTTACGTCCAGTAGGTCTGTACTTTGCACCCCCATGAAGTATTGTGCGGCCAAAGTAGTGAGTTTTTGTTCCTAGTGAAAATGTGAAGAAAACAACTGCCAACTGCAACTGCATGAGGATGAAATCTTTGAGGGCCGTGAGGAACCCTCTTTCGAGCCCAATTTCCATGACCATTGGTAAGCCTGTAAGGAGCCCAAGCTGTATAAATGACTGTGAAGCAAGAGCTGTTTCCAAAGATCGGACATTCTGCATTCTAGCTCCAAGAAGAAGAGCTTTTTCCAACCCACTTAGAACAAGATATAGTTGTCCGTAGAGGAAAACATAAATCCCAAGTACTGATATCTGTGCAGTGAATTGGCAGATAGTTTGCAAAACCAATCAGTGAGATGGTACTAATAAAGGGAAAAAATAACAATAAAGAGAGTCACGTTACCAGGCTACTGAAATAGTATCCAATTGTAGTGTAATAACAAGAAAGCATCCTGAAGAAATCGAATCGTTGCCCAAGGCGATATAAATCCCGGCTTAGAGTTTGTTCACTGTTTCCATTTGCTATCTTAGCTTCAAACTTGGAAATCTGATTCAGTCCTACATCACGGCCTTTGCCTATTTGCATGTACTCGTGGTATGTAATATATCCCCGACGTAATGTAGAGTTAAATCCTATCCATAAAAAGCATTCACGTGTCAGCCATGTTCAACACTATGGACAGAATCGAGCCACTAGATCTTACCTGCGTAAACATCTTCGCTCAAGTTGATGGTTTTTGATGCTTTGCTGATGCCACCTCGCGTAATGTGAAACACCCTGTCAAACACATCTGGGTGTCCGTAGTGAAAACGTACCCTGTGGGCAGCATTCCAAAATAGTTTTGATCAGGAAGAGGAAAAGGCATGACTAGTCATGCAATAGCGTCGAATAACTTTACTGGAAAATTAAGTAATCAAAACAAAGCCATACAAAGTTACAGCATGAAAAGATAGGAACGTGATTACGGCATTCTAGTTGGCTATTTTTGCGTTAATTGTCAAACCATCAATCTGACTAATTGGTGTCATTGACACTGTTGTATTTGCTTCTATTGGAAACATAGAAACAAATTCCAAAACTGCATTTTTCTTGCCAGGAGGGAGGAGGGAGGGGCCACTACTCGAAGTTCAACCCCTAAGTATTGCCCTAACTTGGATAATAAGAACGCAGAACCAACAAATACATTACCTGAGAGGATTGGCAAGAATTCTTTGACCAATTGTGACAAAGCTCGTCTCTTGATATGACATGAACCATGCTAAGGAAGAAACACTGCAGTTCAGGTAAAAAAAATCCAGCTTAAAAAATGATCTTTAATTATACCATTACTAACCATGGTACACATTTCCTTCATAGAAGGAAAAAATTTATATCTGCCTGGTTATTACCCATTACTCTAATAATTAAATATCAGATAAATAGATAGTAACAAAAGCAAATCTTTGAACTGCTCCTAATACTAAAATAACAATAATGAATTCAATAACAATGTACAATCGGTCAATTATTTGAAAATTTGCAAGTTGGATGAGACCAGCACTGAAATTATGAAAACTTGACATATGTATGTTTATAGAAATGCCGTAATAGAGGTCCAACTTTATTGATCGAATGCAGTTTGACTGAATGTTGGTGTGACATGATTAAGTTGTGATTAATTGATCATAGCAGTCAATCTAACCTTCCAGTGAATATGTGCTCCCTCAAACCCAGAATTGCAGGTGGCTTCCGTACTTTGTGCTTAAAAAATTCTTGAAGAAGATTTCTCATCTTCAGCGCCTCTTCCAAATAATTATCCTGGTGAAGCACACACCATAAGGATAAGCATGGAACTATTAGTCAAGTTAGAAGAGGAAGACCTACCTGGTTCATATCAACTGTTTGAAGAGCTTCACCACGTGTGAAAATAATTGCATGATTTTGGTTTTCAGGCTTCCCTTCTCCAAGGTGTGGCTGACCAGGAAGCTTTATGCTGTATATTACCTATAAAAGGGAATTTACCATGTGAAAAGATTTGTAACATAATGATCGAAAGTTATGATACAAGTGAAATGAAATTCATTGCCAAATATTCAGTGGCTTACAACATATGTAGGTAAGTAAACTACCAACTAATTTGCTAGAAGTCATATTATGGGGGTGTTCTATATTGAATTGTGAATCTACTGCCATAAAGTAGGCCAAAAACCATGGCCCCGATCATTTAGTAATAAGGATGTTATGATCCTTGCTCTTGATGAATGCTTATGATTTATATGATTACAAATAGTTCAATTATAGTTTTTTCTAATGACAGATACAAATTTTCACGAGATCGCAATGACATAAAATTTGTCAGTCTTCTTTTTATCTAATCCTTCCAAGCGTAATGTCCTCTTACCAGAAAAGAGAGCAGAACCTTGTGCAATTGTGTTACCAATAACTCTTTCTATTCTTAGTGTGAATTTAGATTGCTTACAATATTAGGAGTCGGGACCCAACAACATGGAAAGGGCAAAAGAATGTAAAATATTGTTTTTGCAAGAACCCAGTACTTATTTGAGCTGGGTTTGTAAAATTACATATCAAACATGCATTAGCCCATTAATACAAAAATAAGTGAAATAACATATGGATTATTCAATAATATGTCAATTTTACAATATTTGGATGATATTTACCTGATCATAACCATTTACAGCTTTAATCAACTTAGATGAATAAACTTTCTGATTGTCCGGCATTTCTTTCTCCTCAACATATGCAACGCGAAGAGATGGATACCTTCAAGGTTTAGGCAGGATGAGAGTCATGTTGATTCCTGGTACTTCAAAGTTTGTAATAGCTTTCGTTTCTGAGAAGAAAGTTACCTTATCATCAAATCAAGAATGTCCTTTTCACGGGGATCACCAGAAGCTTTTTGTGTTCCAAAAGATTGGCAGGACAACACATACGTAAATTTCATATCAGTTAAAGCATCTATTTGAGCAGATAATGCACGATTTCCTCTCCCAATAGTATCATAACCTTCAAGAATATCTGGATGCAGGAATAAGTCACACGATAAAGACTTTAAAGCAAGTAGAAACATGAGACATCAGAATTCACTACATTTTCTATTCAAAAGCTAGTGCTACAAATAATAACGGTTCACACTATAATAAAAAATTAAATGTTCCTCACCTTCCTCTTCAGCTATATCAAGAAAAGCTTGAAGTTTTAATGCCTCCCTATAGTACATCATTCCTCTTACTGTAACCACAGAAAATATAGAGATAAAAATGTGAACTGTCTGTTTTTCATCAATATCCAATGGTAAGTATCTTATTACCTGTTCTACTCAGGGTTTGTCCCCGAAAAGAAGCCCAATTTCTAAGTTCTTCCTCTTTCCCGTCATCTTTTAGTTTTTCCATATCCTCATAGCCAAGTCGCTCCAAAAAGTTTTTCCACTCATCTAGAAAAATGGAAGAAGTTAGTTTCATCACTAAGTAGAAAGCATAAAAACCTAGAAAGAGACAAAGCATATGCCACGTAGTGACCTGGAAACATCTCTTGCATGTAAAATATGATGGAGACTTCCTGATGGCTTGAGTGTAGCTCTTCCAGTGAAAAATTTATATCCTCCGTGTAGTATGGAGTTAAAATACTGTACCAAAGTTCATTTTCTGAGAAACAAATAAGACATCAACTCTCTCATACAAGAGATTGCTTTTGATCAATTGCATACGTCTTAAAAGACAATCCACCAATAATGCAAACCGGAAATGTGAAGTTCCCAACTGTTCACTCAAATATGCTTTAGTGTGCAGAATCAAATCATCCTCTAGTTTAGGTTTTGAAAACTTTTTCTCCATTGACTAGGCTATCTCATCATCCTCATCCCTCCCACACCACAAGAAGTTAATCAACATACAATATTATAAGCAATATTAGAAGATATGTGAAAATCAAAAGACGAGACAGGGATAAACTTTATAAAACTTGAACATTCAGAGTGACAGAATGAGTCTACCCCGCAGAAAAGAACTCTTTCTATAAACTATCTAATTTAGCTTTTGGACCTGAATCAAGAAATTGTCTCCTCTTATAAAAGTTAGTCTGCGTTTCAATCAGCAACAATCCATCAATCTTAGAAACGTATGCAGTGATATTAAAATGACTTGACTGGTAATGAGGCTAACATGACAATTTATAACTTCGTAGCATTAATCTTCTTATAAATTAAGCACAAGTGAGTGGCAACAGTTCAGGAACACGGCAAGTGCGACATGCATGTTTAAAAACTATTAACAACTAATATATTGTTGCAGTAAATAGGTCCTCTTTCTTCAAAAAAACAACTTGATTTTGTATACAATATCGCTCGTGCTTCGTGGAAATTATTGACATTTAAGAAATAGGAAAAAGAACTAACCTGAACGACATCATATTGCTTACTTTAGGGGCCTTGGGCACATTCATAAACATTGACGTTGCAAAGAATGAAATGCGCCTTCGAGCCTCCAAGTTTGCAGGTATGTCCATTGCACTATCTTTGACAGTAAGCAACAAATGGAAACGCTTGATCTGGAACAAGGCGACTTCATATCAATTAGCATTTACATGGAAGTTGACCCATTGAAACACAGAAAAACCGCTCATTCATGTTATAGAGCAATCTATAGCACAATTTTTTGACTGAAAAAAATTATAAACTTCACCTGTTCTATGAGAGAGTCGTCATCCGGCAAAGGGAAATGAATAGATTCTTTGCTAGATGAGGATTCAAATAATTGTGGTTCAATATGTCTAGAAAAATCAATGAAGTCCTCTTCCATTTGCTCTGAAGCATAGACCAAATCTAGTACTCTGCATTCAGCAAAAATGGAAGATCGGACAACTGAACATTTGAAAGCATCTAAAAAGAAATGTTGATGAGGAAACAAACCTGGAGCCATTAGTCATCATATCACTGGTTACAAGCTCAAATATATCTTGCAGAACTCTTATAACTCTTTCCCGATGTATCTCGTTCCCTTGAATCTTCAAAACAATCAAATGCAAATCAATAGGGATTTTTTATTCAAAAGGTTTTGTATAACTTTAATTCTATTTTTCATGGTAGAATTACCAAAAGTTCTAATAACTCGATACATTTATCATGTAGAACGGGAAGCTCGCTCATCTTGAAGTCTTCAAGAAGACTAGATCTGTTGATGCTTTCTTCAATTTCATTTATCAGAGCAGATATGACCCTGGAATATCAATGAGTTTACACGGTAAGTCAGATTAATAAAGGAGCTACAAAAATGAAGGTTTAAAAAAAAAATACAAAGATTAAAAGAGGAAACAACAAAACTTTCATCCCCACCTCTTCTCCAAATCTCCCACTATAAGGATTTCAAGGATGTACTTCAAGGACTCATAGCACTCTTTCACAGCGGAATTCATATACTCATCTTTTTTAATCTTTTTAATCAGATTTGCATCCTTCCCAACAAATTCTTTTGCAATGCTCAAAGCTGTTGTGAACTACATGAACAAAAGAACATGGTTGGAATGGAGAAAGCAACAGATAAATAAAGATATCATATTGAACATCAATCAATTACCTTATTTGCTAGGAGAAAAACAGGCCAGCGAACTATACCAGAAAACAATTCCGAAGACACAGGCATTGTCATCAAATCCAATTCCCTGATGATGAAACTCTGAGTAAATATTCTGAAACAACAAAAGTCACCAAAGCTTCTTTTGTGCTGATTTATCATAGCTTTTCTGAATGTTCTTTTTTGTTATCATAAATAATGGGGGAACTAGTTGGAACTAAATAGTGTTAGATTCATGTGTTCCTCGTTATAAACATCCATGGTTATCCTATTGGTTTGTGCACCATAAGAATATTCTTACTTCTTTTTTTTTTTTTTCTCTGAAGAGGAAATAACACTCTTCATTAATGATAAATATTTTTAACTTCAGTGTCGTGGATAGTGTTTTTCATCCTATAAGCTGGTACATCACGTGGGGTTTCACAGCTAGCATGGTGTTCAATTGTTATTATTGAGCTTCTTGAAGTTTCTCTGCAGATTTTTTGGGCCATTCTGGTATACCTCTCTTTTTATCAGTAGGAAAGAAATGACGCTTTTATTGTATCGTGCAAAATACAAAAGGTAATAAAAAATCTTAATCAAAGGTCCAGTTACAAAGAATTCTTCCAACTGATTTTAATTCAAGAGAGAGAGCATCTTGCAAGATGGAATCACCAGTTTCCAAAAAATTAACAAATATATAAAGTAGAATCACCTGTTGTTTATTAGGTCTTCAAGTCGAAAACTCTTGATGATTTGATTCCATACAACAACAAACTTGGAAAGACCAGTATCTTTGTTTTCAGAAGCCTAAGATAGACAATTGGAAGGCAAAATTTGGATCAAACAGGACATAAAACATTGTGCTTAGCATCGGAATAGCATGGCTCCAGAGTCCAGACCTGAATCCTATCGCGGAAGAAACCATTCCCCCTTTTTTTATCACTTCTCAACAAAGGTGGGCAAAGGCAAGCATTGAATGCATAAGGCAAGGTATGAAATCTACTTCTCAACATTCCTAATGTTCGAATCTGCAAATCATTGTATGACAATGTGAGACCACCATAACTTTTCTTCATAATGGATCAAGAAACAACTTACCTCACCAAGGTGATGCAAAATTCCATATAGACCACCAAAGATCGTACAGAACACAGAATACCAAATTTGAGAATCCATAAAATATACCTAAGCAGAGTGTGAAAGAGTAAGATATTAGTAACCTATATAACTATCCACACATTAAATCATTCTCATTGCAAGATTGTAACAAAATAGCAAGAGGACATGGGCAAGGTTCGCTTGTTTAAAAAAGATCACACATATTCTATGATACTTTTTGGTCAGCAGAGCTAAACTAGGGAACACTGCTTCTTCCTTTTTTGAATTACCATTACACTAAATACGTATTATGTTGTCAAAATTCCTAGGGTCAATGTGTTAAATCACTAGTAAATCCAAAATCTTAATGTAGTGGATTACGGTAAATTTAATGACTATCACTAGCAAGTATTCTGTTCTATAAAAGTAAACATAACTACTAAAGGCTAATAGATTTGCATAGACAAGTGAGATATTTTCAGTGTTGGTGTCCAAGGCTTTTTGTAATTATTTGTTAGGTCTCATTTTACTTGGTTGGAGCCCCTTCTTGTAGTTGGCACCCCTTTTTGTGGGCTTCTCCTTTTCTGTATCACTGTATTTTCTTTTATTATTTCTCAACAAAAGTCCAGTATTTTCATCAAAAGACAAAAGATATTTGCATAGATATTTAAGCAGAACTCACTACTATTATAGGAGCCCAAATAGCCACAATCGCACCAGCATTACTCCTGACTGCAAGACAATAATTTAGCAGAAAGTCAAACAATGAACATATCACCTTAGAGGTAAAATAATGGCGATGATAAGTCATAATAGTCATTTCAGTTTTTTTGCTAGTCCAGGCAGGGAGCGCCTATGAGCATCTCTAAGAGACCATTTTATTTTTGCAAATTTTATAATTAATGATAATAAACAAAATTAACAATATTCTAGAAGAAATCAGCATTGGCATAACGTAGTTGATTAATTAATATACAAGTATTTAGTTTGTGAAGTCCATAAAAATTTGGGTATTAAAATCAGGTCTTTAAGATATCTATTCTCGAGAAGCAGTTCTTGAATTGCTTGTAGATAGAACTAGTAAAAAGTATCGATGAAAAAGTTAGCCTATAATTAGATACGATAAACGCCAGAGACAGTCCATTATTGGTAGGGGAAAAAACTCGTTTTAGAGGTCCAAAGTCTACCTCAAATGGAACATGTTTCCCAGTGGATATCAAGCAAAGAACAGCACTTCGTTTTAACTCTCACACCTTAAGAAAAAATACTGAATACCTTTTGGGAAAAGCTCATGCCAATCATACTTCTTCACACCAATTTTCATTATCCTCTTGGTTGGTTCTACGAGTGGTTTAATCTGCATACCACAGTGAATAAAATAAAAAACCATATCCTTATTTATTAATAAGGTTCCTAACAAGTAAGATCATTCTTTACGTCAAGCATGTAACACAACAGTTAAGATATATACTCGAACTTGAATCAAAATTACAGTTAATACCTTGAGCACTACTAAAAAGTATCGATTACATGATGCAAAAGATATATTCTCCTGTATCTGTATGGGAATGTATTTTATCTTAACCATTTTTTTAGATTATTACTATTATCTTCTAACTGCTCCATCAAACTTATGTCATAATCTCACATTATTCTCGCTTATTGCATGAGCTCACTCCAGAAGCTGCTTAATGTAAAGAGAGACTTCCTAGGAGTAAGAAATAAGAATTAGCTATTCTCTGTTCAGTTACCAAATGAAAAGAAATGTTTCACTAAGCTATAAAGCACACTACAAGCATGGTACTTCTTAGTTCTTACCTCAAAATAGTAACTGAAGGAAAATTTACTTAATAGTACAAGTACCCAAAATAATGTATACCTACATGAAAGAAAGAGATACCTCAGAAAAGTTCAACAACGAAAAATGCAGCAATTCAAAATGAACGTAAAAGATTTAGAATATACTTCAGCATTGAAACTTGGCTTTCCTGCATTCCACGCCCAACGTATAGTCTAGGCTGAAAATTAAAAACAAACAGTTGAAGGGGATAAACAAGACCTACAAAAACTTCCAATTAAACAAACACAGATAATAAACAACAGAACATGAACATTACAAGAAACCTGGACTGAAGATGTTAAAATAAAATGTTTATATACATGATTGATAACAAGTCTGGCATAAGATCAAGCGAAGCCAAAAGCGTTGGCTCTATGTATAAAAAAAAGGGGTTAAAAACAGCATAATAAACTAAATTTGAGAGAAGATGGACAAGTTTATGAAATTCTTTCTTCCTATGAAACGTGTAACCTGGACAGGACCTATAAATTCCATCTTCCACTTCCTTAGTAATTTTTTTTTAGCAATTGATTGTTTAATTTTATTGTTGTCTCTTTATTGCTTTCTCTTTGTGGAGTTTGTATCTTTGAAAATTTATTTCTTTTTAGTTCTTCAACAAAAGGTTTCACTTCTTTCTTTTTAATTAAAATATATATAAAGTATATATATCTTCTTTCACCGGAAATGTCCATCAAGCAAAAGACCAGTTACAGGTGTCCAGACTTTTGAGATGCACTATAAGAAGGGAATAGATCCTTTTTAGATCAGGAGAAAAGAGATCAATTTCAAAGGATGTCAAGTTGAGATTGTTGATGGGATGAACATGAAACATCACCATTTTGATTTTGTACTTGTTGAACTGCTCACAGTTTCAACTTACCACACAATTAAAAGCCTCCATTTGGATTAACTAGTATAAGATCTTTTAGGATCTATGATTATTTTTTATAACTATAATATATATATAAACACAATGAGAGAGAGAGAGAATGAAAGAGAGCCAGAATCAGACTTTAATCAATTCATCTCCACAAAACAACATGAATCACATAAACAGGATGATATATCACCGTGGAAAGGATACTTTATAGCAAGAAACTGTTTAAGTGATTTATTTCAACCATTTAGAGCTTACCTCTGTCCAATAGGACAAAATAGTGCACATACGGCCATTTGAAGTCTCAATATACTTGCCTACTGCCGGAACAAGAAACAAAACCAGATCAACTGCATTACTGATTAGGTAAATTGCAACAGCAACCATGTAGGAGGAGAAACACCATTCTCCAACCCAACTCCCTTTCTTTGTTGTGTAACATGTGTATTTACTCCTGTAATATGCATAACAAACTGGAAGGACAATGGTCCATATTACTGCTACACCAAGTTTTATCAGATATTTCCTTTTCTGAGAAGACCCCATAGTCCGCCTCGCCTTCCATGTAAATGTGATCTCAAGAATTGCTGCAAGCCAGATCTCATTTAGATTTAGTACCAGATAAATGAATTTACTAAGTTTCTACACAAAAATTTACAGAAACAATCAAGTGATTTTTTTCTCGTCAGACCTCTTAATTATTTTCATTCAGTTATAAAGAAATTCGCATTGATATGGTATAAAGTGTTGAAGCAACAGAAGGTACAAGAGGTCCTTGAATACTTTCTTTAAAACTAACAATATTCTTGAAAAGAAGCCGAGTACACATCTAGACCAAGTTATTTACCAACACCACAATCAAAAATGTCTCTCAGTGGCTTTAAAGGTCTACCTTCTTGAGATTTGAGAAAATGCCTCATGACTCTAAAACAGATTCTCATCTAATTAAAATTTAAAAATTCCCCCTCTTATCATTATTACATAGTGGGTGAAAGAAAGAAGTCACATGGTTAACAATCTTGTTCTCATTTCCAGTTACACTTCCACCTTTAAAAACCAATTCATTTGTCTACTTCTTTATTCCTTTGCCGGTGGAAACTGTAATAATGAAGGATATAGTGACTTTGAATCAAAACCAGAAGCAAAAGATGAGAAATGATAAATACCTTGCAACAATTTAAGTATTGAAGATGTAACAAAAACGCTAGAGACATCCTCAAATATGACTGCATCAAACAATTGGAGTGGAGTCTCCAATTCATTAAATGCCATAATTATCATCGCCTGCAATGCAAAAGGTAAACATAAACAAAGAAGAACCACAATAAAGTATAGAAAATTAGCCGATTACTCATACAATGTTTTCAACCCACCTGCAGGGACAGAATATAGAAGCTCCACATTCTCTTGAAACTCCTAAAGATTTGCAAAAATGAACGAACCTCTACAAAATTACTTTTTCCTAACCCCTTCTTCTGCAAGTTCTGTTCACGAACTTCATCTGTAGATACCTGCAAAAGAAACAATATAGAGATTAGTGGGGTGTTGTTCTAACAAACAGTACACACCTGGTAAAATTCTTCCACCCTAATTCCAGGAACCCATATCTAATCTATATGCGTATCACTAGTTTGCCATCTTCCAAGTCAAAAGCTATTGGTAGGGAAAATTTGTTATCGACAACTAATTCAGATGCTAGATCTCAAAATGTCATGAGAAACGGTTGATAGCAAATCCATGATAGTGTCATCCTTTACATATGAAACAGATGATTCTAAAGTACTTTTAATCCACCCATTAAAGATTATGCTAGCAATGGAATCCATTAAATTCTGAAAGAACAAATATTTGCAATGGCCTATGAGAAACTCCAAGAAAATATTCACCACTGGTTCAGTATCTTCATTTCCTTCTGTCTGTCTTTCTTCTGCCTTTTTATGATTTCGAAAGCGAAATTTAGCATTTTTTTTATTTGAATTGTCTTCATTTTTTTCATTTGGATCATCTACATGAAAGAAATCGTGGTCCAGACGCAGGGGCCAGCCTAACTCAAAGCAATCAGGTGACCTGAAAAAATACAATAGTAGAACTTATCTCAAGTTCGCAGCTCCTTGGAGGAAGAGACATTAGTAAACAGAAGCATAAATGTACTTATTACTAACCAAAAATACTCATTCAAATCATCGTAGTTTCTCCATGTAGAGTAGTTGGCTGACCCGTTCTTGCTTTTCTCAGCTTCCTTCAAATTTCAACAGTATTAATTTATGAATATGACTATGACTTATAATCACTCCATATGTAAAGTGCAATGGAAAAAGTACCTTTTTTATGACTATGTAAATAGGGGTAACTACATTCTCAAGAAAAGACTCGGCTCCTCCACCATATGCTGGCATGACCTTCTCCCACGTTGTCAAGCTAACGGCGCTGGTCAACATGCCATGCAACTCATATGCCATCTTATGGAATACAGGGTAGAAAATGTAAAACTTATTGGCATTGTTGCTTGATGAAAGTATTGTACTTTTTAACTTGTAAAAAATGCTCTTGCAAACTTCTTGAAAATAAATTTCAGGACTAGATATCACTATGCTCACCCAAATAATAAGACCAAAACATGCAAGTAGTTATCAACCAAAGTACTCTCAATAAGATAAGCTGAATAGGATGTAATGTAATTGGAAAATAGGTAAACAATATCATAAACTCAATGGAAGGACGATGACAATTGAGTCATAAGCAGTAGTTATGTAAATATTAATTACAAAAATTGGAAACTGTGATGCTTATCAAGAGGATTTAACTTTGAGCACCAATCAAAATTCTTTTCCTATCTAGTTTTAGTTTATTTGATCCCATATGATTGGAAATTTCATGGTCAGGCAACCAACTACTGTCCAATGCTAAAAACAGTCCAGGAATCACGTAATCTTTCCATATTTTTATGAATGTGAAATCTGCATGTGACCCATAATTAATGAGCCTAAAAGGATTTTCAGAATGCCCCTGAGGAAATTGTCTCTAACAAAAATTAGAGAAGTTATCTCAAGAATTGATATTTTCAAAGGTAATATATTCCAAAAGCTGTGATTGATTGACTCATCCAAACTCCAAGAGCCTAACAATTGACTATATGCTCCTTCAGTCTTTCTGTTACTCCATTCATACTGTTGAGGTGGGGTGGGGATAGGAAGTACTACTAACAGGAGGGAAGCAGTAATTGATCTCACATGGTGAAAAATATAACAGAGACATTCTGGCATAAATCTCAAGTTTGCAGCCTCTCCCCATATAAGCAAGTAGAGCCCAATGTACAAAAGTTTATACTGCTGACCTTCCTGTTTCACATAAGGCAACCTTCAAGGACAAATAAGAATTTTTAGTGTATAGAAGACTTCAAGCAATCTAAGTAACAAAACAATGTTAAAATAGAAGTGGTTTATGGATTGAAGCTATTGGCATCATTTCAATAACAACAATAATGATAATAATAATAAATTAAAGGGGGGGGGGGGGGGGGGGGGGGGGGGGGGGGGGGATGGGGTGATAGACGCCATGAAAAGGGATATATCAATATTGATGTTGTAAATTAATAATATTTCTACTTTCAAACAAAAAAAAAAATTGATGATTGGATTTGGAGGTACCGCTTCTCTGGTAGAGGAAGAAGCATACTAGATTTGTTTATTACCTTATATTGCTTTTCCTCCCCAAGAATTTGCACCAATGTGTATAGTTCTTGAAGAACTTCCTCATTAACTCATCCACTGGATTATCTCCTAACTTTATCATGAAAAGTAACAAGCAGAGAGATCAAAAGAGAAAACTAGATTGAACAAAGTACTCCCTAATATTTTTTTAAACTAAAGTGGAAAGTACCTTTGAGCCAGATGTCTGCTTATTTGTTAGTCGAGCTTGCATGTTAGCAAGGAGTAGAAGCAAATGCTCCCTCTGGTTGGCCACATTATCTCTCTGATGGAAAAACAAGAATCAATAAATTGTCGAGAAATTTATGGATAGTTCAAACACAGTATGTAATGCAACTTGAACTTTCAATTTTCTTCTTCTCCTGTTAGACAAAAGTTAAGTTAAAATATTTTATCACAATGCAGGATGCAGAAGAAAACTACGAAGCACACATGTTCAAGCGGAGATGTAAAGAGAAATGGAATAGGAGTTGAACCTGAAAACCAAAGCTCCACAGAAGAAAATCAAATAAATCTGTAAAGGGTCCATTTTTCTGAAAATCTGTGGCTGAAGGTAAACCACGAACATTGGAAATTGCTGCAACTGCCGCTTTAATCTATAAAAATCATTCAGCAAGGGTGTCAGCAGCATCATGTCATGCAATTGCAAGATCTTGTGTTCACTAACTGGATTAAATGAAAACTACCACACCTCAGGTAATTGCATGATGGGTTGTTGAACGCTTCTATGATCGAGTGGTAGAATGTTATATGGTACATAGAATGTCTTCAAATTGTTATCATCTCTTTCAGAAAGTGCCTACAGTGTGAGAACACAATAGAATTGTAATGAACAAAAAAGAATTTTTGAATCCCTCAGCTTTTACTTGAAGATGAAGAAAAAAAGAGGGAAGTACAAAATGGTGCAGATTACAAGTATGCAAAAGATTTAACACCTGAGGAGCGGTTGCATTGTTGAGGGTCTTCAAGACTTCATACAATACGGAGGCAGTTCTGCGTGCATTTATCAACTTCTCTCTATGACTGGTTCAGACAAATTTGCTCAAATTAGCCATGTTAGCTTGACCTGGTAAGCATATATAATCCCGAGATAAAATCCTCTTTACCTGTTATCCAAATCAAATGCCCCACCATGTTTTATTATGAAATCCTTGTACGTATGATAAACTCGCCTAAGTTCTCGAGCATCACTTTTTTCCTTCCGTTTCTGAATTGTAACTTCTTCATCCTACGAGCGCAAATGCTAAACAAGATAAGTAGGTTCAGATTCAGAGGTGTTTGTACAGAGTCAATAAATGGACTTCTGTACAACACACCTGATAGCATATTACTGCCGTTGAAAATAAATTGACTGATAAATAACCATGTATAATGCATCTACTGAAACACAGAATGCAAGATACAAATAAAAAGAAATGGACTTCTCTTCACAAATTTAAGCCTGTTTCTGTCATGAGAAAGCTCAACAGACAAGGTTGAGTACAGGGAGTCCTGCAGGCAACGGCTCTGTTCCTTGTCAGCTCTTTGTTTACAATCCATAACAACATCAATATATCACTACAGAATCACTTAATTCAAATTTTTTACTTATAGGTGTGATATTTCAGCAAATATGCCCACCTAAACAATATATGACCCCGACTCCAGCTCCTTAGATAATCCTATCCACCTAGTTTGATGTCGTGGGTATCATGTTTGCATTGTATGGACGTTCACACTAAAACATAAAATGTAACCTCCATAAAAGACAGCAAAATTACTTCAGGTTGGGTCGTCTCAAGGAAAAATTGGACAAAGCTAAATAGAAACATGTTGGGAGTACAACAAAAGTCACACATCTTGGTAGAGGAAAGGTAATGGGTTTATAAGCAAACACAATACAAGTTACAACCTGCAGAGCTCAAATGTATATACATGTGAATTCGGTTTCATTGACTACCTGTTCAAGTCGTTGTAGAAGAGCGGTTTTAAGTTGCCGAACTCCTCGCCCATTCGAATTTCGATCGAGGTTATGAGCAATCACAAATGCATGAAAGCGACCTAAGGAAGAAAAGGAACACTTAAACAAGTTAAAGTACAACTCAGCAGTAATGAAACTCAAGTGTGAAGATTGTTCTAGGAACAATAATTTAAAGTAATGACAGAAGATACTATACACTTCAAGATGCCTGACTTCATATTAACCTCAACTTCTTAATTGAAACTTAACAGTTACACTCACTGACTTACACATGAAATGTAATATATGATTCAGATTCACTAAACGTTTCTGAATCCAGTAATTCGGATGTTGACAGTAAAAAAATGACAGCATATTCCTTTATTCTGAATCTATTTCAACAAAGAATCCCAACTAGAACCCAGAATCTCGTAAAGGCCGTACAAATTTGGAAACGGAAAGGTGAGGAATATTCTCAAATGTTCTTGTAGGAACAAACATGATGCAACTTTTTGCTCAAGACAAGAATTCCTCAAAGCTAATAGTTAGAATAGACCCAATATGTTATTTCGATGAAAAAATCAGCTCAAATACTGAGAGAGAGAGAGAGAGAGAGAGAGAGAGACGCAATGACTTACAAAGATAAGCAATACGAGGCTCCTCTCTTTCAATCGAATTCGCCACTCGAAGAAACCTCTGGATTTCAGAGGCCAAAGAGATAGGCAATCTCTCACTCTCAAAGGGTTCTGGATTATAATCAACCCCATGAGTACGGCTTCCACTAGCAACTGAGCTGGTGATGGGTGCTGCGTGTTCTGAATCAGCTTCAACAATGGGGTCGGAGACCACAATTTCTCCAGGCATGGTTGTGAAGCGAGATGGGTCAGCAATGGAAGAGTGACACAGGAGATGGGTGAAGAGTATATATAGAAAACCTTGTTGATGTTTGCCATTTTTGCTTAATGAGGTGAAATTTGGAAGCCGTGGGTTGCTTTTTGGAGATGGTGCTTTATTGGGTTGTCTGTGACGATTCAAAAAAGATGGGTATGAACTTTTTTGCTTTTACTTTTGGAGAGAGTTGTTTTTTTGTGGGATTGATCTCAACTTTTCTTTCTCGTTTGATTTCTTTTCCATTTTCCATTACAGCGTCTTCGAAGCTGTTTGTGTTGTGCGCGGGCTTTTTGCCATTGTTAGACTGTGCAGAGACGGGACGAACGAGGAAGAAAGTAAAATAACGAAAAGGCGGGGGAGGTTCTTCTTTTGAAAAGAAATAATTAATAAATTAAAGATTTAAAAGTTTATATATCTTATTTTTGTTATTTTTTTTTTTATAATTAGTTAAAGACTCAATATTTGCAAAATATCAAACGAAATGAGATAGCAAAATATCATTATCTATATTAATAAATAAGTTTGTTCATTTTCTTATATTTGAAAATATTTCTTCGTTTTATAATTATTATTTTAAAATATTATATAATTTAATAAGATTCAATGCATAAATAAACTAATAACTAATTAAAGATTCAATATTTTTATAAAATACAAATTTTACATCATAAAATAATAAAATTTCACAACTAATTTGATATATATTTTTGTTATGTTAGAGACTAAACTGTTTTAAATTTCAAATACTAAATTATTACAAACTAGAGTTTATGAGTTAAATTGTTACAAAATTAAAAATAAATGGATTAAATTATTATAAACCAATGTTTAGGATCTAAATTATTGTTTTCATGAAAGTTTAAGAATCAGAAGTATTTTTTTAATCCATTTTGTAAGATGAATTTTGAGATTTGTCAAAATAATAATAATTTACCAATTCGGTCTAAAAAAATTTTGATTAGTTCAATATTAATTCTCACGCATACTTTCAATATGTCTTGCATTTGATGCTTACGGTTAGTTTTTATTTTTTTCAAAAATTTTAAATTATTTATAAACAATTGTCACAATAAATTTTTAAAACATGTTATCAGGATTTTTTTTTTTTAATTACCATTCTTTGTTTACTCGATTTTGATAAGATTTGAACTTCAAATGACCCAATTTAGGATCTATTAAATGTACAATGATTAAAAATGAACAAATTTAAAAATATCGAGATCTAAATGATATTTTAACAAAAAAAAAATCAAATTTTACACTTGAAACTTATATATGTGTTGTAATAATTTTCAAAAAATATTTTCCTTTCAATCAAAATAAGTTGTGTCATAAATAATGAAAATATCGGGCAATATACATATGTTGGGATTTTATAGAGTTGGAAATAAAAATAATATGCATATAATTCCCATGTTAGAAAAAAAAATATTCTACAATAAATAGTGTTATCTAAGATAATAGCAAGGACTAGCACAAGCTAAATCTTTAACAACTTCTACCTCCAAATTTCTTTATTTGTTATTTATTTTTTATCAATGGTTTTAAAAAAAACAAACAAAAATTTGAAAACTAAAAAAGTAGCTTTTAAAATTTTTTTATTTTTTGTATTGGAATATGACTTATAACTTAACTACTGTTTTTAAGAAATATGCAAATTATTTCAAGAAATAAGGAGGAAATAGACTTAATTTAAAATTTTTTTATAAAAAAATCAAACGGAGCCTTACAGATTAAAATCATCCACCTTGCATATTGATCTAATAAAACATATCAAACTTTTTTTTTTTGAACTTTTAGCAAAGATATTCAATCTCCAATTTGTGCATCAATCAAATTTATTTTTGGACAATTTATTATTTTATTTAAATTAATGAATTTACGAAATTTAGGGTCAAATTTGAGGCGATTGCAAATTTGTTTAAGAGTAAAAAAAAAATTGTTTTTCATCATTTATATTCCTTTTTATTTTGATTGAAACATTATTATGAATTCTATTTTAGTGTATGAATTAAAAGATTTTTTTTTTTAAAAAAAAAAAAAACATTTTAGTATTTCATGTCCTTAGCTATGTCATTAAACAACCCCAAGCCAGAAAATTCATTGATTTAAAATAAAATTGAAATATGATTACTATATTATTTTGTAGGTTTCAATAGTCACATCTCACCATCATTTTAATACACATTGGTTCATAAACATGTAAATACTTTATCTTAATCTTTATTCTTTACAAAAATCAAATCACTTTACTAATTGCCTTTTTCCTTCAAAAAAATGCACTTTGATTTTATACAAATTGATTTTACTCCATGAAGCAATTCTAGGGTTATTTACATTTTTAGCTTTATCATTTTATTTTACTAATTTTAGCTTCATTATTTATTCTCTAGTCCTTTGCTTATTTTGATTATCTTCCTTCAAAATGTAGTAACCTTACTGAGATATGGATCTCCATTCATTCTCTCTGTCCAAATTCCCAAAGTATTTGTCCATTTTTCTCCTTTTGTTTGTTTGTGAGTGCCCAAACTTTGATTAGTGTACTATTCTTTGCCTTTCCCATTGCCCAAAATCAATCAATTTTTCATATTGGGTTTGTCATTGTCACCATCTAAACAAAGTGAGAAAAAATTATAAGAAAATATATCTTTTTTATTTTTTTTAAATAAATTATAAAAAAAATTCCATTTTTGAAATATTACACTCGACTTTCTATAAACATTTCAAAACTAATTGTTAGAGTTAAAATAAAGTAAGGGCTAACATGTTACCACATCGTTACTTTTTAAATAATATGAATATTCTTTTTTTTTTTAAATAAAGAATATAGATATTATTGATTAAAGAGTAATGTTGAAACCATTTTTGTATATATATATTGTAACTTAATCCTTTTTAATATACAAACATCAGTCATCACTAATCTCAACTTTTTTTAATATAAATATAAGAGGATTAGAACCACATACCTCTTGCTTGTTAATACATGCTAGATGTCATTTGAGATATGTTCACTCTAATGTTACTAACCTCAACTTGACAAAATATATTGATTTTTCTATAAACGTTTGATTTTATCAAATTTCACCTTAAACTTAGATAATCATTGCAGGTGGATTTTATTTTGAGATATGGCTAAAAAACATATATATATATCATCCTGTAGGTCCAATGAATTGTAAAATCTGTATATTTGTATGCATCTGATAGGATTTAGAAAAATACGACAATAGAGTTACAATTTTAGTCCAAATCCATAAGTATTGATGGAGTTATTTAACACACAACTATTATTCTTGGCATTAATCAAATTTAATTGGTTCAAGATTTATTTGTTTATTATTTGCTTGTTTATTAAAATTATTTGACGAATCAATGGAATTTGAATAGAGTCAATAATATCTCAACCAGGTTATTTATTTCATTTATACATTATCTTCATTTCATTATTTTGACCCAAAAAATTATAAAATAAACCAATTAAAACCACAATAAAACTAAAATAAAGAGCTCTGAAGCACAAGCACAGATACGGCTATACGATATGGATACAATTAGATACGACAATTCGTCAATTTCTAAAAAACTAAGATACGTATACATCTAAAGATGCATCATTTATATATATATATAAAACGAGGATACTGATATGTTGAAAATGCATTTTCTTTTTCTTTAAAAAAATATAGGATATAGATACAATAGTTAATAAAATGCAATAGAAAAGTGACTCATATAGCAAACAAGAATAAAAAGATTAGAGAGAGAAGTATGAAAATAAACGAATAACTTCTTCATTTAATTATTGAATATATCCAAATGATTTATATTTTGGTGGACTAGGATTCAAATGTAAAGATGAAGATTAGATGATTCTAGTCTAGAGTTTGATCTGTTATTTTTTTTTTTCCTTTTAGTTTTCAATTTTTTAAATAAGTTGCTTAGTTTTAAATTGGGATAAATTAGATGATTTGTTTGTCTTTTTATTTAAAAAGAAGTATCAAAGTATCTGAAAATATCGGTATCTATCCAACATGAAATATTTGTGTTTGGTAGAGGAATTGTGTTTGGTAGAAGAAGAGTGTTGTTATGTATACTTTTCCTCCTCTTTAGAACTTAGGGATAAAAATACAAATATAAAAACAATAAAAGAAAAGAAAAAAGAGGATTTGGTTGGCAATGGCACGTGGCATTTCTCTTTTTACCATTCTTACTCTTTAGTGCGCATTACTTTAAACATTACTTTTAAAAGTTAGCAAATTATCAAATAATTGGGACAATCATCCACTTTAATACTCAACTCCCTATTTTTTTTTTTCCTCTACGTGTTTTAAAATTTTTCTTCCATGTTAAGAATTTTATATGGTCCATCCAATTTTATATTTTATGATTCAAAACGGTTCCTCTTTTCTATGTATAATTTTTTAAAATTAAATCTCTAAGAGATTATTATTGTTGATGCTAAATTTTCGTTAAGGGAATACACACTCAACCTTCACGTAACATCAACGATAAATTTGTAATATAAAACAGAGAAAAACTACAAGGAAAATGACTATGATACCTAAATTAGTAAGAGAACTAAATAATAGAAAATAAGTCGGAAGTTTTTAGTTATGAGCCATAATTGTGTATTTATGGAGAAAGTTGATGTATGTTGTTGCCTAAGGTTAGAGTTGCCTTAGGATAATTAGGTAACCTAGTGGGCTAAGGGATGTGCTTGGTTTCCTATTTGGTTAGGGTCAGTTGGCTAGGGTCAGTCGAGCATCTTCTCTAGGCCACATTTTCGGCCCAAATGATTTCCTGAATTAGGCATGCGAAAAGCATGCCCCCTTGGGTATTTGGCGAGGCTCGGCCTCGGCCTTGCCAAGCCTAGGCCCCCTTGGGTATTTGGCGAGGCTCGGCCTCGGCCTTGGCCTAGGCCAAGCATGTTAGCTTTGCCTTGCCCCCTTTTCTTAGGCTCACATGATATTTAGTTGTCACTTCCGACCCGTATCACGCTTCTTGATTTTTGGATTTATTCCATCAAACCAAAATTCACCCACAACAATTATATTTGAATTTGATAGTTATAGTTAAATTGTGTGTTTATTTATTTTTCTTTTAAGTTTGTGTTTAATAATATTTGAATATTTAACAAATGTCTCACAAATTTTTAAAATTTTCAATTTCATATTTAGTTTATTTTTTAACTTTAGATCTTCTATTGAATGATAATTCTAAATTTTTAATTTTGTAGACGACAGGTTGGTGATGTATTCAATAATGAGTTTTTGATATATATATATATTTCTTTTTTAAATTTATAGACATAGTAAAATAAAATTAAAAGATTATAGATCTACTAGTCATTTTTAAAATCCAAGGACCTAATAGATACAAAAGCTAATGAACCTAGACACCCTCTTTAAAGTTGAGAAAGTGAACACATAATTTAATTGAAAATAATGTTGTTATACATTTCAATAAAAATTGCAAGACCAAGGTAAACATAACTCGACTAACATAAAAAGAACGTCTTCAACCAAAAAGTTTGTATGTTGAATCCATTTGCCCAAGCATTGAACTAAAAGAAAAAGTAAAAGGTACATGGAAGAAAGTGCATATTGATTCAATAGTTTGTAGTTTACAAATTAAGTTATTTTCCTTCTATTTCTCAGGAGTAAGCTATGAGGTTGTATGATAACATTACTTTTTCATTTATTGTTTGAGTAGGTCATATTTATATATAAAAAAGAATGAAATGAATACTTAACGTTATAGTGTGTTAATATGTATTTATAGTTTGTTATTATTCTTCAAAATATTCTATATTTATTCTCGGTCGAATTTGGAAAAATTTTCTACACTTAAGATAGTACTGAGTACTATCGTAATTGACTGTGAATTGCAATAGCCCCATTTAAAAATAGTGTGAGGTTCAATAACATTAAAATATTAACTAATTAGCAAAATCTAGTATCAAAAGAAGAAATATAGGGTACGTACTAGAAATTCTTCTCATCCATTAAAACCCTAATTCATTTTCTTTGAAAAAATCTAAAATGAACAAAAATGAGTTAACAAAAGAAATAGCAAAAATTAAAGATTCATTTGAAAAAATAGCAACAAAAAGTTTCAAATTTGTAAATATAACTAATCGAATTTTATAAATAGAAGATACTAATTAGCAAAAGACAACATATCCATGAACCTCAAAATTGAACTAATCCCAGAATTTAGTAACAATAATTAAAAAAAGGTTTGATTTACCCTAAAATAGATTTGATTTAGTTAAAAAAAGATTTGAGAATATAAAGGAAAATAATTATAAAAATAAATACATTGTAATTAACAGATCTGGTTTGCCTTCTTATAAAATCTACCAAAATGTAAGTACATCGTAATTAAAGAAATTTATCCCTGTTTAATTTATTTTCTTTATGAATCTACCCAATCAAATAAGGAAGTACATTGTGTACCGAAAAAAGAAAGAAGTAATAAGAAAAGAAATTTACTATTCTTTTGAAAAGGAATAATTCTGCTTCTGATACGATTGGGAAAGGAGGAAAAATCATCCAAACATCTTTACTATTCCATAATCATTTTAAGCAACAAATTACAATTCTGCGAAGGAAATAGTGATTAGAGAGACCGAAAAGAACAAGTGGTTCTCCGAGTGCAGAGTTTGTTAAGGTGGAGAAGTTTGAAAAACCATCTTCCATGAAGGTTGAGAGTTTTCAAGGTTTAGCAATTCTTCCAGATCAAAACCCTTTTCAAAATTCTCATACTTTGCCTCCATCACCCCACGCTTCCCTTTGCTTCAAACTATATATGTCACGTAGATATATTAAAATTTGAAGTTCAAATCTAACTAAAGACAAAAATAAGAAACATTGTCATTCAAATCTTCTATCTTATGTTGAAGACATTTTTTGGAACCCATTAAGGAAAATCATGGAATAAAGGAAGATGGAGCACGTACTGTATAGTTGCTTTGCTAAAACTCTTATTTGTTCCTCATTTTTGCTATATATCCAAATGGATCCCCAAATTTTGCTATATTATCCAATTTTCCAACAAAAATCAATAAACTTTACACAAAAAAAAGAGTCATCTTTGAGTCATATATTTAATAAATGTCTTTGAATTTGATTTTTTTTTCAAAAGAAGGCTTTTGTTTTTCGGACATTTTTATCATTTTCTCATTTTTTTATATGTTTTTTTTTTCATATTTATGAAGCTCCCTTAATGTTGAAGATAGAAGCATATTTATCGTGGGAGAGAAAATGCATTTAATATGATTTTTCTCATTTTCAATTGGAGAGAGAAAATGTGTTTAATATTATTTTTTTATTTTCAATTGAAGAGAGAAAATGACGTTTAATTTGATTTTATTTTCCATTGTATTTTTCATGTTGATTTTTTTTATTATGTAATATATTTACTTGTTTGTTTTGAGTATTATGTGATATATTGTTTGTGTTTGTAATATATTCCATTTTTTATTTGAAAATGTTATAAATATATGAAATATACTGGTAAATATATTTGATATGTACCCATTACAACTGGTTTCACGGCAAGTTGTTATTTTTTTTTTTTTTGTGAATTCATGGTTATTTTTAAATATACCTTAGAACATTATATTAAATGCTTGCAAATATTCCAACCAATATATGAAATATGAATGTACTCAAATAGATGGTTGTATCATTTGAAAGTTTTTATGTAATTGTATCCATATGACAGTACAATATAAATCACACTATATATTATAAATTTCATTTATATCACAATATATATCATAAAATTAGAGTAATCGAAAATAAACAAATAAATAAATAAAATCATAAAATAAATAAATAAATTTCATTTATTTGGAAGAGGACACTCGACGCCATGAAGCCTGCACTGAATGACAAGGTTGGTTTATACAAGGAGAAGGTAAGGGGAAATAAAAATTATGTTGTGAAGTGCTCGCTCCGTGGATTTCCCCAAGCATTCCAGGTAGATGTTCTTTTACTTAACTTTATCTTTGGTTTAACATTAATATAGTTATAAAGTTGAGTTGTTTGGATTTAGGTGTGGACGTACAAGATCCTATCGTCAATAGTAGGGAACCTTGCCACTCGAAAGAGCAAGGTAGCTGTGCCTCGTATATTACGGTGGTCATGCTCCCACTCGATGGGATTTAAAGTACTCGAGAGAAACATTTTTTTAGTCTCAAAATGTAAGTGTAATCTATCTAGCCACAATATGTTTATTCGGTTGTTAAATGTACACTAACCATCTTACTGAGTTCCTTAATGCAGACAGAAGTCAAAAAGGGTTTTGTCATGTCCGATGTTGAGAAGGAGTTTCGAGACACCCCAATTGATAGATGAGCCATATGACAAGCACACTCCGACACCGAGAGTCCAGGGAACTCTAGTTGTTCAAAGAGTAGCAGTAGTTCAGAGAATAGTTCAGAAGGTGGGGAAGGTGAACAACAAAGTAATCAGAAGGTGGAGTGAGGGATGACGAATCTGATGGGGACCAAAAAATCCACCAGCCTACTTACACCCCTAGCGAGGATATATTTTATGATGTGCTGGTGGGTGACGTACGTCCTGAGCTTGAAGAGGAGTGTTCTGTCCTGGAGGAGGATTGTTCTGAGCCTGAGGTTTTGGGCCACAGGGAGGGAGGCAATGTTGATCCTGATGTAAATTTGTACCTGCGGAGCATTGGCAACTCAATATCAAGCTTGGATGCCCATGTATCAAACCTAGAGATGGACACGAGAGACATCAAAGCACAATTGTCAACTATTTTGTCTCTATTACAATTTATGAAGGGTTTCACGGTGTTTGAGGTGACGAGGTCTCCCACTCCACAGACAGGCCATGATGCCACCATGTCCCCCATCCCGACTCTATCTCGATCACCCACCCAACCTGTACATAGGTCACCTACCCCACCTCTACCTAAGTCACCTACCCCAGCTCCACTTATGTCACCTAACCCATCTGTAAACTTGATATCACGACCTCCTCTAACACCATACATCTCAATTCACAGGTATGATCATTATGTGATTCGAAAATTTCTTTCTTCATATTTGTTATTTGACATGTTCACCATTTTGTTATATTTCTATAAGTTATGGTTGAGAGTAGAAAAACAACACGTAAGAGAAAGACTGTTGATAAATACACACCTCCCGTCAAACCAAAAAAGAAAATAACAAAAGAGAAGAAAATTAAGGTTAAAATTCCTTTGGATCGTCCAAATATTAAGTACCCTCTTCATGACAGAGACTTCACTTCACTAGAATGACCATAGTTAACATGACCTCAATCTTGAGTGAGTTGGGAACTTCTGCCTTTGAGGGCAGTCATTTGATTTGCATGGGTGCGAGTGGCCAGATTCCCGACTCAAACCTACCACTTTAGGGATTCGTCTGATTTGGGAGCTGGGAACTCAACTACACAAGATGAAATTCACTCCTTCCTCGAAGCAAGGGTAAGTAGATAGATTTCTCCCTTAAGGGCTAATTTTAGTGCTTGAACGATATGGCACCACACACCTTCTCATGGCCCGAAAGGTATCCACACATAGTAGGACTATGTTGTATTGTTCATTAGAGGGATCCGTGGTACTTAAGGATTTAGATGTAACTACAGAGGCAAAACGGTAAATTGGCCTAGCTGTTCTTACGAGCATCTGTGAAGGGCTATTGTACTGTTGATTGGTTATATCTGATGGACACATAAATATATATGTGGTGAGAAGAGTGCAGCTGTTGGTCTTTAGTGGAATGCCTGGAAGTTAACGAATGGTGGATCTCGTGGCTAAAGAGTTTAGTCAGCTATTCACATATCGTTGGAGCTTCGAGCCATAGGTTCATAAGGTCCCCTTGATAGCTCAATGGATTCAAGTTGCGCATCAGTTTTTGGGTCAGTTTGAGGTGTTCAAATTGACAAGAGGAAGTTCGATTATATATGATATGATTGAACTGGTTAATTATATATGATATGATTGACATTATGTATGAGATACATTATTTGGAGGAAAATGATATAAATATGATTTATATCTAAAGGAGGAGAAAAAGACTATGGTTAATGTATTGCATATGATGTGATATTAAACCATAGGTTAATGAATATAACATGATTATATTTATTATTTAATTTTTCCAATTATAGGATAATTGTGCCGGCTTTTCCTCTGTAACCGTGAGACAGTGGGAGGTTGTAGTCAGTTTTCGTAATTGAAGGATAAAATGAAAATCGTTTTCATTTTGCAAAATAGATCAGACATAGTGTATACTGCCTATCGCATAGCAAACCGAGAGCCTACACGATAGCTCAAAGTTTCTAAATGATCGTAACACGCGCGCGTTCTTCTAAACGATCACATAGGATTTGCTAAACGATCATCTAGCTTTTTCCTACATGATCACACGCCTGAGCGTTTACTAAACGATTATCTATATGATCACGACCCTTTTACTAAATGATTGTGTACCTCTTCCTAAACGATAAAGCATTGTCTATACGATAGACACCCGATATTCTCCCACTTGCTTAGTCGTGGTATACGATCTTCTCTTTCTTCTTTCCTCTACCAAATCCAATAAAGCCCACACCTTTTGGATTCTCACACCAAGAATACCAAGGGTTCCAAGTGGTGGTGTCTGCCTTGTTGCCATGTTCGTGAGGAGGTCGTTCATGGGTAGACGATTTGGTGAACGATAGCTTGGACTTTCTCAGCGAGAGCGAGAGAACGAGTTTTTTTTCGTGAAGAAGGGTTCTTCAACTGGTACGTATTTCGTTCTCTTTGTCATTTAAGTTTCAAAGCATGCCTGTAATTTATAGTTAAATTCATATCTAGTATATTTGATTGTGAATGTGATAATTCTGTCACATTGAGTTTGAAACGATCTTGCTTCCGCTTAGAGGTACTCTTTGATAAGAGTTCCTTCAATTGGTATCAGAGACAGATTCTAATATTCCAAATTCATTGATGCAAAGAATAACATTTACTTCTTCGGTGGGTAAAGCATCTCTACATTCTGTTTAAGCGTTAAACGTATGTTTGTGGATGTGGATTACTGGAGTTTCTAGGATGAAGCCTCTGGTTGTTTAAATTCTTTTAAATTTTGAAGTTAATTGTAAGGGCCTCTGCATTTTGGACATATTAACTTGCTATCGAGTCTATAATTTAAAAGTTGTTTGAGTCTGTGAGCCGTTCGTGAAGAAGCTTCGTAGCAAGGAGTTGTTGTTCTTCGAGGATGAAGACGACCAAGCATTGGTCGGATCGTGTAAATGATGGGGTATACGATCGGTGAGTATCGAATACTCGGGAGCAGGTTGACGTGCGCGCGCTAGACGATCGTGTAGCTTAGGAAGCTTCATCACTTAGTTCCAGACTACACGATCGCGGAGTAAATCATTTACTTAATCTAGATAATCGTGATTCATAGCAACGTCGTCATCTAAATGATCATATAGGACTTGCGTGTTTTATCTTGTGCGCTAAACGATCGGGTACCTCATGCTTCATCGCATAGTTGTTGGTACTCGATCATAGCTAAACGATCATATACTGGTCGGGTTTACTAAACGATGGGAGCTTTGCACGGACGATTTAAGACCCAGTTTGCCTGTAAACCCGGTTTGCTCGATGGAATATGTAATAGATAGAATTTTTACTTTTGGTTTTGAGGCGGTTCATTGGTGATGTAAAATTAGTCGTAAAAAACTTGATGACTAAAATCATGTGAGACGCAATATGTAATGCATGTCTTAAGGTATGCGTCGATACTCATGCATTAGTGGTCATGCATTGGAATGAAAATATGTGTTACTCTTATATGCGATGATCATGCATTCTTGTCACAAGTTTTCTTGCACTCGCGCCAAGTATAACCCGAACGCAAGTTTCTTAGGTGATCTGAGGTCAAACTCAGGGACTTGTAGCTAAGTGAACGGTGATGTGTTTGTGGCGGTTGAATAAAAGAATGATAGGGGGTATAAGCTAATAAACTACTCCTACTCCTAACTAACAGAAAAAGCAGTGGGAATATGAATGAGAGGTAAAGACATGACAACTGTTGATGCGTTGTAAATGCATGGAAAAATAAATAAAATGTGAGGATGTCTTCATCGCACTAAGCTTGACCGTAAGGGCAGCCTCAGTCAACGTAAACTAATGCGATCATGCTATACACGCCCACCGCAAATGCACGTGATTTGCAATAGCAAACGAAACTTATTCCTAATTCTCCATTCTTGCCTATGCGATGTTAATCTAGCTCTCCCAAGCCTCGATTCTAACCTAGCTCTTTCAAGTCTTAAGTTCTTTCTTTAGACTCTCTCCCGAGTAGATCTAAAGGTGTGTTGGATGCATGCATAAGACAAGGTAACTGCAAAAGCCTGGTTGACGTAAGATTATTCCTATTCCTAGTGAACACTTGCTTACATTGCTTAATGTGACCAACCACTTACCCTCTCGGGCAGTTAGTTGCTGTTGATTTTACTCATAGACAAGCATTATGTTTGTCTATAGACAGGCGTTGCTACAGCTTTACACTAAGCAAATAAGGTTTTCTCACAATACTCACGCAACGCACACCTCCCGGTGGTTTGCTACGTGTTTCATATTCCTATGCCGCATGACTAAGTATGCGATACTCTAGCAATCTCACTAAGTGATGCAATGAAAGTTAAGGATGCTAAGTAATGAAGATGAAGATGGAGTCGAAGGAAGTTAGAAATGCATTGTTCACAAAATGTATTAATTCCTTAAGCCAAAATGTAATACAATACAATATAAGAAAAGAAGAGAAAATGAAAGGACTAGCTGGAAGCATTACTTCCAGTAGATGTGTGTCAAGGCTATCGGTGGTGCCATGGATTGGTGGTGGAACTGACTCTCTCGAGATCTAACTCCGGCGAAGGCTCCGATCGTCATTGGAATGGATGAAGGAGATGAAGAACTTTCAAGCTTTCCTCTCACACGTTCGTATGGATCACAAGGATCCGCCCGAAGGCCGAAACTTGGACGGAAACCCTGGATGGTTTGAAATTCTGCTCAGCAGCTTCAATTTATAGAGCTTGATCGCCGACAGCATTAATGCACCTGCTCAGATTTTGACATTCGTGGCGTGATGATCCTTTTCGGAATCTCTGCTGCTAACGGCGTGGTAGGTGAAATGTCAACATCATCTTTTGACTTTCCCGAGATATGCATTGATGCTTCCATTCCACCAACCTTGCGTTCATCCCTTTATTATGGTTATCAACGTGTAGCCGCAATCTTGCGATGACTGCATTCACTTGATTACCGCAACGTCTACACGATGACCGCAATCATCTGACAAACACAACTCCTATGCGATAGACGCATGCGGTTGATTACCGCAACACCCATGTGTTGAACGTATGCGTTCGCCTATGCAATGGAGAAATTCTCCGCATGTAGTCGTCTATGCGATAGACCAGCTTCCGCATATGCGTCCGCTTCCTGCGTTAGCTACAAAGATAAATAATTGAATGCATAATAACACATAATAGTGGGTTAGCTGAGATTCTTAATGTTGAACGATGCAAACTCATTTTCTCATGAATTCCTAACATAATTTCCGTATATTCTACTTAACAGCCCTCATAATTCTAAATAAAAAGTCTAAGATGACATGCATTTTTGCCCGTCATCATTCATCCCGGTCCATTAATCTTTGTGGTTTATTTATATGTAATATGGTATGCCATATAGTAGAAATCCCACCTTAGGTTATGCATTGGTCATGCATCATCTTTTTATTATAAGTGTTGTGATTTAGAGAAGCATGATTTAGATTATGTAAGAACATGCTCATGCATCATATAATATAAGAGTTATATTTATGCATGCATAAAGCATAGACAGACATCATCTTTATATTATAAGTGTTATAGTATAAAGGTGTATGGAAGCATGTTTGCTTGGTTCATTACTTGTATATAAAAGTTATATATAGTAATGAACAAACATTGCATGAAGCATGACACGTAGGTTAAATTTATAAGTATTATAAATACCTAGTTGTGTAGCAATGTGTATGGTTTTAGTTATTTCTTTATAAAGGTTATAAGAAAATTAGAACTAAAATCTATAAGAAAGATATGCATGTGAACTTAGGTTTGAATCATGGTTTTAGAAGTGTTTTAAAACTTGATGGAGATAAACCTAAGATCAAGGTTCTAATATGATTAGTAATCTTAGGCTTTAATCTTTTAATCAGTTTAATAGGATTAAATTGATTAATAAAAGGTTAAAGTGTAGCAATATATTTATAAAAGGACCTTTTGTCTAAGATATGTTCTGTCTAGGCTGGGGTATTTAAGCTGACAGAAACGAAACACTCCTACTTGGAAACCTACCTGGAAAGGTGAATTATATAGATTTGATGCATGCATACAAATTTGAGGACAATCCATTAAAGAGTTTAATGTGATTACTTGAACTTGTTTAATTTCAAAGACAAGAGTTGTTTTTCAGCAGATTAAACTGACTTAGATTAAAATCATTAGCCGGATGGTCTAAGTTAACGAACCCCTAGGTAGAACATTCAGTTGGAGGTACTTGGGGTATCTGATGCTTCATTTAAACCTCTCGTGTTTCTCCCTTTATTGTCCACACCGTGAGATCTATTCTCTACCTCGTGGCACTCTAGGAGTGTCCCTCTAAAGGATGGTATTTGGATAAGTCAATATCAAGGTGGATGGAGAGAATGTTCATAGTAAATTGAAGCGGGACGTGTGACAACATATCCCATGGTCTCTCTCGTTAGGTTGGATAAAGTTTTTGTGCATCACCTCGAGGCACCCTGGGAGTGTCCCCCTATAAGATGACAGTTTTGCACGTTTCTTTATCTGATCTCCTGTATTGGATAAGGTCACTTAGTCTCTTGTCCTAATCTACTTTTTCCCTACAGTGGGCGCATTAGGGCAGAACTTTGGGGCCGAAAACGAGGGTTACACTTACGCGGAATTGTAAGGGTTAACAGTTCTAGACCGAATGAATGGTGGCTATAAGGTGCAGTTCCAAGAGTTGGTTCTACCTAATAGTTGAGAGTGTCTCATCCCGGTGAAAGGGCATCTGATCACCCCACCGGTGACGTTTTTCCTGCCTCGCTAGGGCATCATTGTGAAATAGAAGTCTTTTAACTTAGGGTACTTGGTAACTATTTTGCTAAAACTAAAATTGGTGTTAAAATGTGGTTAAAACATAGACTTATTAAATTTGTTCTGTTTTCAGCAACGTTTTAAAATGACTACAGTCACATTCGATCTACTTAGCGCCAAAAAACTAACTGGCGAGAATTACGCTAGTTAGAAACACACGATCACAAAAATTTTGATCATCGATGATCTTAGATTCATCCTTATGGAGAAGTGTCCTCCTATTCCACCTTCTAATGCAGCTCGAAACGTTCGAGAGGCTTATGAGCATTGAAGATGGGCGAATGAGAAGGCCCGAGCCTATATCTTGCCAATCTTAACGACGTTTTAGCCAAGAAGCATGAACCCATGGGCTTAGCGCGTGAGATCATGGAGTCCCTACGAGGGATGTTTTGACAACCGTTTGGAAAGCTCAAGCACAAGGCTCTTAAATGCATCTTCAACTCTAAAATGGAGGAAGGCACCTCTGTTCGAGAACATGTGCTTAACATGATAGTCCACTTCAATGTGGCAGAGATGAACGGGTCTCGGATCGATGAGGGCAACCAGGTTAGCATAATCATGCATTCGTTGTCGGATGGCTTCCTGCAGTTTGTTAGCAATGTGATTCTTAACAAAGTGGATTATACCCTTATAACTCTCCTCAACGAGTTGCAGACATTCCAATCCTTACTGAAAAGTAAGGAGAAAATAGGAGGTGAGACAAATGCTGCCTTGTCTTCAAAGTAGTTCCATCGAGGTTTGACCTCTGAAACGAAGTATGCACCTTCTACTCCTTTCACTGGAAAGTGGAAGAATAAAAAGGGTGGTAAGAGGAAGGGGAAAGCGCCTGCTAACCCATAGCCTTCCGCCTAGCGAGATAGGCATTCGACACCGGTTGAGAAGGGAAAGTGTTTCCACTATAACCAAGACAGACAATGGAAGAGGAATTGTCCTCGATAGCTTAAGGAGAAGAAGGCGACTAAGGCTAAGTCAAGACAAATTAAATATGATTTACTAGTTGTGGGGACTTGATTAGTGGAGAATGATGATTCTGCTTAGATTATTGATTCGGGCGCCACTAATCATGTTTGTTCTTCTTTTCAGGGAATTAGATCCTGGCAGAATCTGAAGGCTGGTGAGATGACGATGCGAGTAGGAATTGGGCACGTCGTCTCAGTTGTGGCAATGGGAGGGATCTAGTTGACTTTACAGAAAAAATTTCTTGTTTTACAAGATGTATTTGTAGTTCCTGAGTTGAAAAGGAACTTAATTTCTGTAAAATGCTTGTTGCAGTGTAATTATACTCTTGAATTTAATGTGAATAAAGTGTATATTCATAAAGATGGAGTTGAGATTTGTCAAGCAAAACTGGAAAATAACTTGTATGTGCTAAGACCGTTAGCAACAAGTTCCCTCCGTAACATAGAAATGTTTAAAACTGGCGTAACTCGAAATAAACGTCAATGAGTTTCTCCAAAAAGAAAATGTCCAACTTTGGCACCGTCGATTAGGGCATATCAATCTCAATAGGATTGAGAGGTTGCTGAAGAATAGCCTTCTAAGCGCGTTAGAAGAAATTTTTTTACCGATGTACGAATCTTGCCTTGAGGGTAAGATGACTAAAAGACCTTTTACTGAAAAAGGTTATCAAGCCAAAGAGTCTCTAGAGTTAGTACATTCTGATCTCTATGGTTCGATGAATGTGCGAGCCAGATGATTAATCTAGGTATGGGTATTTTATTTGATGCAATGGAAGTCTGAATCCTTTGAAAAGTTTAGAGAGTTCAAGGTTAAAGTTGAAAATGCGTTGGATAGACGGATTAAGACGCTTCGATCAGATCGAGGTTGAGCGTTTTTGGATTCACGGTTCCAGAACTATTTGATAGAACAGGAATTGTTTCCCAACTCTCAGCGTCGGGTACACCTCAGCAGAATGGTGTAGTGGAGAGGAGAAACAAAATTTTGTTGGACATGGTTCGGTCGATGATGAGTTACGCTTCCTTATTAGACTTGTTATGGGGTTTTGCAGTGGAGACTGCAGTATATATACTCAACTATATTCCTTCCAAGAGTGTTGCGAGAACACCTCTAGAGTTGTGGAATGGGCGTAAAGCTAGTTTACGTCACTTCCGCATATGAGATTGCCTAACACATGTGCTTGAGGCTACCTCAAAGGTATACGAGGGGGATACCTTGATCCATCGAAAAATAGAGTGTTTGTTTCCACGAATGCAACCTTCTTGGAGGAGGATCATATTAGGAAGCACAGTCCATGTAGTAAGATCGTGTTACATGAGCTTTCTAATGAAACTATTGAAACTTCAACAAGCTTTGTTGAAGGGCCTACTTCATCAGCAATAGTTATTGATGATAGTTCATCTAGTAGGTTGGTTCCAACTCAAGAGTTGAGGGAACCTTAACGCAGTAGGAGGGTTCTATTCGCTATATGGGTTTCATGGAAATCCTGGCTATGGTAGCCGATAGCGACGTTGAAGATCTGTTGTCTTATCCGAAGGCAATGAAGGATGTTGACCGGGATAAATGGGTTAAAGTCATGGATCTCGAGATGGAATCGATGTATTTCAACTCAATATAAGATCTTGTAGATCAACCTGATGGGGTTAGACCTATAGGTTGCAAATGGAACTACAAGAGGAAACGGGGTGCCGATGGGAAGATACAAACCTTCAAGGCTTGACTTCTGGTAAAGGGTTATACCCAGGTAGAGGGAGTCGACTATGAGGAGACTTTTTCGCTTGTTTCCATGTTAAAGTCGATCCGCATCTTCTTGTTCATTGCAGCTTATTATGATTATGAGATTTGGCAAATGGATGTCAAGACTGCCTTTCTGAATGGCAATTTTGAGGAGACCATTTATATGGTGCAGCCCGAGGGATTCATAACCCAAGGTCAAGAGCAAAAAGTTTGCAAGCTGAATCGATCCATTTATGGGCTAAAACAGGCGTCTCGATCTTGGAATATTCAATTTGATACTACGATCAAATCGTACGGCTTTGACCAAAATGTTGATGAGCCTTCTGTCTACAAGAAAATCGTCAATAGTTCAATAGTTTTCCTAGTGTTATATATAGACGATATCCTACTCATTAGGAATAATGTAGGACTACTAACTGCAGTTAAGAATGTTGGGGTTGATGCCCTAAAGTCTCGTGTCCTATAGTTTGTAAATAGTTTATACGAACGCTGGTGTTGTTAATATATGATATTTACTTCACATCTTGTAATTTTGCTCAGTTACTTGTTTTATTTGTTTTACCACAAACCAATAAACATAAAATCCCTAGTTGTATGTGACTCAAGCATGTATGTGGTGACATACAAGTGGATCATGTCTTGAGTGATAACCAAAATAGTCTGTAGTAATGGATATTGGAGGGAAACCTTAGCTTGGTAAAGTTACGGATGCAGCCCACTTTGTGGAATGGTCACAAGTGTTGTGACTTGTCACAAATGGTCTGATTCTAATCATTCGTGTTGGGGACATGCGAGCGGAGGCGTCCTATACAAAGATTTTGTATATGACCTGACCACGAAGTGTTAACATCTCGTTATATAACACCGTTCATGATAGAGACTTCACTTTACTAGGATGACCATAGGTAACACGACCTCAATCTTAAGTGAGTTGGGAACTCCTGCCATTGAGGGCGATCCTTTGATTTGTATGGGTGCGATTGGCCAGTTCGTCGATTTAAAGCTACCATTTTGGGGATTCGTCTGATTTGAGAGCTGGGAACTCAGCTACACAAGATGGAATTCACTCATTCCCCGAGGTAGGGGTAAGTAGATAGATAGCTCCCTTAAGGGCTAATTTTGAGACTTGAACGATTTGGCGCCACACACCTTCTCTTGGCCCGAGAGGTGTTCACACATAGTTGGACTATGTTGTATTGTTCATTAGAGGAATCAGTGGTACTTAAGGAGTGAGATGTAACTATAGGGGCAAAACGATAATTTGGCCCAGGTGTACTTACGAGCATCTGTGAAGGGTCATCGTACTCATGATTGGTTATATCCGATGGACACAGAAATATATCTGTGGTAAGAAGAGTTTAGCTGTTGGTCTTTAGTGGAATGTCTGATAGTTAACGGATGGTGGATCTCGTGGCTAAAGAGTTTAGTCAGCTATTCATGGATCGTTGGATCTTCGAGCCCAGGTCCATTAAGTCTCTTGAGTAGCTTGGATAAAGTCGAAAACCAGTATTTGAGTTAATTTGAAATGTTCAAATTGACAAGAGAAAGTTCGATTATATATGATATAATTGGATTGGTTAATTATATATGATATAATTGGCTAAATGTATGAGATACATTATTTTGGAGAAAATTAGATATAAATATGATTTATATCAAGTAGAGGAGAAAATACTATAGTAGATATGTGATATCAAACTATACGATAAAAATATAATATGATTATATTAATTAATTAATTAATTGGTTAATTATAAGATAATTATGTCAAAAATCACGTTTGGACGTGAGTTAGTGGGAAATCGTCGGTTATTGTAACCGATGAAATAAAAATGAAATCGTTTCATTTTTAATAGTCGTCCCAAAGAAAAGAAAGAAGGCGCGCGTTTGTAAAATTCTAAGCGATCGCTTAAGAAAATCGAGAGACTATACGATAGCACTTCTCTGCCTAAATGATTGTCCACCTCGGGCTAAACGATCGCACACAGTCGTCTACACAATCAGATAACTTCTCTAAACGATCGTATAGTGTGCCAATTTTACTAAACAATCGTGTACCTTTTCCTAAACGATCGTTCAGTAAATCCTACACGATCGTGTAGCTTCTCCTAAACGATAAGCATTTCTGCTATGCGATAGTGGCTTTTTCCCTCCTACTTGCTTATCACCTACACGATTTGTGTTTCTTCCTTCATCTACCAAATTCACCAAAGACCACCCTTTGAGTTTTCACTCTGAGAATACCCGAGGCTCTTTAATGGTGGTGTCGTCCCCGTTGCGTTCGTGTTCGTGCTGCTACAGTCGACATTTTCACTGGATGTTGGTAGATCGCGTGGAGGTTTTCCGCTGCGTTGGAGTTCCAAAGTGTGAAGATTGTCTTCAATTGGTATGAAACTCTCTCCCGTGTTGTTTATCTTGTTATTAGCATGTTGATAATTAAGTTTTGTTTGCATAACTGTATGTGTTGAATGTATATTGTTGTAATTCGGTCACTATGAGATCAGAGTGATCTGAACGCACTCATGGAATTCTTAGATATGAGATCCTTCAAATAATTGGCTAACGATCCAATTCCAAATAAAATATATATGAGAGGCTTAGTTTGTTCTGGGTATACAGATCTTTCGGGATCGTAAGAACGAAGTGCTAGCGTCTTTTTAGGTATCGTATATTGACAAGATGTTGCTCAAGTACTCGATGCAGAACTCCAAAAGGGGCTACTGCCATTCAGACATGGAGTTACTTTGTCTAAGGAAATGTATCCTAAGACGCCTCAAGAGGTTGAGGAGATGAGACGGGTCCTATATGCATCTGCCGTTGACAGTTTGATGTATGCGATGCTCTGTACTCGACCAGACATCTTCTATGCTGTGGGAATAGTCAGTAGGTATTAGTCTAACCCAGGCCAGGGTCACTGGACTGCAGTTAAGAACATCATCAAGTATCTTCGGAAAATGAGGGACTGTAATCTCGTGTATGGAACAAGGGATTTTATCCTTACTGAATACACAGATTCTGACTTTCAGATTGATAAGGACTCTCGGAAGTCCACTTCAGAGGCAGGTTTTACTCTTAACGGAGGAGCAGTAGTATGGAGAAGCACTAAGCAGGAGTGCATCATTGACACCACGATGGAAGCCGAGTATGTAGCGACTTGTGAAGCTGCTAAGGAGATTGTTTAGCTCAGGAAGTTCCTGACAGATTTGGAAGTTATTCCAGACATGTCTAGGCCCATCACCCTTTATTGTGACAATAGTGGTGCTGTGGCGAACTCCAGGGAGACCAGGAGTCACAAGCGCGACAAGCATATAGAGTAGAAGTATCATCTCATCCGCAAGATAGTGCATGGAGGGGACATGATAGTCATGAAGATCGCTTTGAAGCACAACGTTACTGACCCGTTTACGAAGGCTCTCATGGCTACAGTGTTTGAGGATCACCTTCAGAGCATGGGGTCTATGAGACCGCCCACGGATGGACTAGGGCAAGTGGGAGATAGTTTTGTACTAGACCTTAGTGCCCTAGTTTATTATTTTGTACTAGTTTATTATTTTGCAAAATAGATCAAACATTCACTCATGTTTAGTGTATACTACCTATCACATAGCAAACCAAGAGCCTACACGATAGCTCAAAGTTTCTAAACGATAATATACATGTGCGCATTCTTCTAAACGATCGCGTAGGATTTGCTAAACGATCATCTAGCTTTTTCCTACACGATCGCACACCCGAGCATTACTACACGATCGTCTATACGATCACGACCCTTTTACTAAACGATCAAGCATCAACTATACGATAGACACCCGACTCCCACTTGCTTGGTCGTGGTATACGAGCTTCTCTTTCTTCTTCCTCTACCAAATCCAATAGAGCCCACACCTCCTGGGTTCTCATACTGAGAATACCCAGGGTTCCAAGTGGTGGTGTCTGTTTTGCTGCCATGTTCGTGAGGAGGCCGTTCGTGTGTAGACGATTTGGTGAACAATAGCTTGGACTTTCTAAACAAGAACGATAATGTGCCGATTTTACTAAACGATCGTGTACCTTTCCTAAACGGTCGTTCAGAAAATCCTACACGATCGTGTAGCTCCTCCTAAACGATAAGCGATAGCGGCTTTTTCCCTCCCACTTGCTTATCGCCTACACGATTTGTGTTTCCTCCTTCCTCTACCAAATTCACCAAAGACCACCCTTTGGGTTTTCACTCTGAGAGTACTCGGGGCTCTTTAATGGTGGTGTCATGCCCGTTGCATTCATGTTCGTGCGGTTATTCGTGCTGCTGTAGTCGACATTTCCGTTGGGCGTTGGTAGATCGCGTGGAGGTTTTCCGCTGCGTTGGAGTTTCGAAGTGTGAAAACTGTCTTCAACTAGTATGGAATTCTCTCCCTTGTTGTTTATTTTGTTTTTAGCATGTCGATAATTAAGTTTTGTTTGCATAACTGTATGTGTTGAATGTATATTGTTGTAATTTGGTCATTGTGAGATCGGAGTGATCCAAACGCGCTCATGGAACTCTTAGATATGAGATCCTTCAATTGGTATAAAAGTCAGGTTCTGTTACTCCGATTTCATTTGTTGCAACAAAATGACATATACATTCATAGTGGGTGCATTTCTACGTTGTTTAATGGTTAATTTTGCTGTGGATGTGCGAGATTAATGAATGTTTTCAGGATGGTTATCCTCGATTTGAATTAGATCCTTTTACATTTGCGATTATTTGTAAAGGCCCCTGCATTTTTTGGGCATTAATAATCGTTATCGAGTCTGTATTCAAAGTTTGTTTGAAGTTTTGAGTCGTTCGTCGAAGAAGCAGATCTATGCAAGCATTGCATAAGAGTGATACGCGATCTAGGCAAGTGTTGCGGTTCTTCGGCGAAGGAGGCGATCTAGGGTTGATCGCATCGTGCAGATGATATTCTACACGATCGCTGTTGATCGCATCGTAAAGATGAAGAAGTACGCGATCACGATTGAACGCATTATTTAAATGATGGGGTATGCGATCAAGAGTTGATCGTATCATGTTGACGATCGAGTACGCGATCGCTGAGTATCGTTTAATGCGCGCACTAGACGATCGTTTAGGTCAGCAAGCTTCATGTTTAGTAACTGACTAAACGATTGCTTAGCAGCACAAAGTAAATCGTTTACCTAGTTGCATGCATTGTGTAGACGATGATCTACTCGCGTATCGTTTAAAGCGCGCGCACTAGACGATCGTTTAGGTCAGCAAGCTTCACCGCTTACTAATTGACTAAACGATCACTTAGTAATGCGAGGTAAATCGTTTACCTGTCGTCGAGCCACACGATCACATAGACGATTAGGCTTCGCAGCTTCATCGTCGTCTACGAGATCATTTACTTATGCTTCTATTGTTTAGTGCGTGCTGAACGATCGTCTAGCTATTGGAGTTTGTTACACAATGAAGACCTCCTGGCGGTTCAAGACCTGGTTCACCTGTGAACCGGTTTGCTCGATGGAAAATGTAATAGATAGGGTTTTTTCATTCCTGTTTTTTGTAAAGGTTCATCCTGGTCCATTAATCCTTTATTTATTACATGTGATGTATGTTTTTTATATGTCATAAGGTATGCACTTATAGTAAATCCCACCTTAGGTTGGTCATGCATCATCTCTTTATTGTAATTGTTATAATTTAGAGAAGCATGATTTAATTATGTAAGAGCATGCTCATGCATCATATAATATAAGAGTTATATTTATGCATGCATAAAAAGCATTGACATGCATCATCTTTATATTATAATTATTATAGTATAAGGGTGAATGATAACATGTTTGCTTAGTTGTTACGCGTTATATAGAAGTTATATATAGTAATGACTGGACATTGCATAAAGCATGACACATAGGTTATTTTATAAATGTTATAAACACTTCGTTGTGTGCAATGGTTTTAGTTGTTTCGTTTTAAAATTTAAAGAGAAATTAGAACTAAAAGGAATAAGAAAGACATGCATGCTCACTTAGGTTTAATTCATGGTTTTAAAGTGTGTAAAACTTGGATCACATAGACCTAAGATCACGGTTCTAATACGATTAGCAACCCTAAGGCTTTAATCTTTTAATAAGTTTAGTAGGATTAAATTAGCTAATAAAAGGTTAAAGTGTAGCAAATCTATCTATAAGAGACCTTTTGTCTAAGGCGGGTTCTGTCTAGGCTGGGGTATTTAAGTTGACAGAAACGTAACACCCCTACCTGGGAACTTATCTAGAAAGGTGAATTAGATAGATTTGATGCATGCATGCAAGTTAAGGACAGTCCATTAAAGTGTTTAAATGTGACTTCTTGAACTTGTTCATATTTCATAGACAAACGTTGTTTATGGGCAGAGTTTAAAAAGACGACTTAGACTAAAATCAGTAGTTGGATTATCTAGGTTAATGAATCCCTAGGTAGAACATTCAGTGGAAGGTACTTGGGTCATAAGATGCTTCATTTAAACCTTTAACGTTTCTCCTAAATAGTCCATACTGTGAGATCTATCCTCGGCCTTGCGGCACCTTTGGCGTGTGCCCCCAACGAATGGTGTTTGGGTAGGTCAATATCAAGGTGGATGGAGAAAGTGTTCATAGTAAGTGGGAGCAGGAAGTGCGACAACATGTCCCTTGGTCTCCCTCGTTAGATTGAATAAAGTTACTGCGCATCGCCTCAAGGAACCCTGGGAGTGTCCCCCTAAAGGATGGTAGTTTTGCACGTTTCTTTATTTGATCTCTTGTAAGAGGATAAGGTAATTTAGTCTCTTGTTCAAATCTTCTTCTTCCCTATGGTGGGCTCATTAGAGCGGGACTCTGGCACCAAAAGCGAGGGGTTACACTTACGTGGAATAGTGAAAGGTTAACGATTCTGGACCGAAAAATGGTAGCTATTAGGTTCAGTTCCAAGAGTTGGTTATGCCTAATGGTTGAGAATGTCTCATCCCAGCGAATGGGCAACTGATCACCCCACCGATGGCGTTTGTCCTGCCTCACTGGGGCATCATTGCAAAATAGAAGTCTATAACTTAGGGTACTCGAAACTGTTTTGCAAAACTGATTGGTTTACAAGTGGTTTAGTAAATTCTAATAAAGTTTTGTTTGTATGTTCAGCAACTTTTTCAAAATGGCAACAACTACGTTAGCATTGTTAAGCGCCGAAAAACTTACTGGCGATAATTTCGAAACACATGATCATGACGATCCTTATCATCGAGGATCTCTTGTTCGCTCTCACGGAGGCTTGTCCTTCTATTACAGCTCCTAATACCGCTCGAAATGTTCGAGAGACATACGATCGATGGACAAGGGCGAATGAGAAGGTCCGAGCCTATATCTTGGCAAGTCTTTCTAAAGTCTTGGCTAAGAAACATAAGCCTATGGTCTCAACACGTGAGATCATAGAGTCCCTGCAGGGGATGTTTGGACAACCATCTGAACAGCTTATGCATGAGGCTCTTAAATACATATTCAACTCGAAAATGGAAGAAGGCACTTCTGTTCGTGAACATGTGCTAAACATGATGGTCCACTTTAATGTGGTGGAGTTAAATGGGTCTACCATCGATGAGGGCAGCCCGGTTAGCATAATCATGCATTCATTACCGGAGAGCTTTCTGCACTTTGTTAGTAATGTGATTCTTAAAAAAGTGAAATATAACCGTACAAATCTCCTCAACGAGTTGTAGATATACCAATCTTTACTGAAAAGTAAGAAGAGGTAAAAGGGTGAGGCAAATGTTGCTTCATCCTTCAGGACGTTCCATAGAGGTTCGACCTCAGGAACGAAGTCTGCACCTTCTACTTCTAACTCTGCAAAAGGGAAGAAGAAGAATGATGGAAAGAGAAAAAGGAAGGCACCTGCTAACCCACCACCTATTGCCCCAAGTAGGTGTCCACAAGTTGCTAAGGGAAAGTGTTTCCATTGCAACCAAGATGGACACTGGAAGAAAAACTGTCCTCAATATCTAAAAGAGAAGAAAACAGCCAAGGTAAGGCCAAGGCCGATAAAGGTAAATGTGATTTATTTGTGCTTGAAACTTGTTTAGTGGAGAATGATGATTCTGCTTGGATAATTGATTCGGGCACCACTAATCATGTTTGTTCTTCTTTTCAGGGGATTAGATCTTGGCGACAGTTGGAGGCTGGTGAGATGACGATGTGAGTAGCGGGCACGTCGTCTCAGCTGTGGTAGTGGGAGGAGTCCAGTTAGCTTTACAGAATAGGTTTCTTATTTTACATGATGTATATATTGTTCCTGAACTAAAGAGGGACCTCATTTCTATGAAGTGTTTATTGCAATGTAAATATACTATCTCTTTTCATGTGAATAAAGCGTTTATTCATAAAGATGGTGTTTTTATTTGCACAGCAAAGTTGGAATCGAATTTATATGTGCTAAGGCCATTAGCCATTAATTTTCTTCATAATAATGAATTGTTCAGAATTGTCGTAACTCAATCAAAACATCGACGAATTTCTCCAAAAGAAAATGCCTAACTTTGGCATCTTCGTTTAGGGCACATTAATCTCAATAGGATTGAGAGATTGGTGAAGAATGGACTTCAAAATGAGTTAGAAGAAAATTCTTTACTAGTGTGCGAATCTTGCTTTGAGGGTAAGATGACTAAACGACCTTTCACTGGAAAAGGTTATAGAGCCAAGGAGCCTCTTGAGTTAGTACATTCTGACCTTTGTACATACTCAACTGTGTTCCTTCCAAGAGTGTTACAAGTACACCTCTGGAGTTGTGGAATGGGCGTAAAGCTAGTTTACGTCACTTCCGCATTTGAGGTTTCCCTGCACATATGCTTGAGGCTAATCCCAAGAAGTTGGAACCACGGTTGAGGTTATGCCTTTTGTAGGCTACCCAAAGGTACACGAGGGGGTTATTTTTATGATCCGATGGAAAATAGAGTATTTGTTTCAATAGACGCTACTTTCCTGGAGGAGGATCATATAAGGGAGCACAATCCATGAAGCAAAGTCGTGTTGCGTGAGCTTTCCAATGAAATTACTAAAACTTCAACAAGAGTTGTTGAAGAGCCTACTACTTCAGCAAGAGTTGTTGATAGGAGTTCATTTAGTGGGTTAGTTCCACCTCAAGAGTTGAGGGAACCTCGACGTAGTGGGAGGGTTGCGAACCCACCCATTCGCTATCTGGGTTTCACGAAAATCCTTGCTATAGTAGCAGATGACGACGTTGAGGATCCGTTGTCTTATAAGAAGGTAATGGAGGATGTTGATTGGGATAAATAGGTCAAGTCCATGGATCTCGAGATTGAGTCGATGTACTTCAACTCAGCATGGGATCTTGTAGATCAGCCTGATGGGGTTCGCCCTATAGGTTGTAAATGGGTCTACAACCGTAAACGAGGTATTGATGGGAACGTACAGACTTTCAAAGCTCAACTTATGACAAAGAGTTATACCCAGGTAGAGGGAGTTGACTATGAGGAGACTTTCTCGCCTGTTGCCATGTTAAAGTCGATCCGCATCCTCATGTCCATTGCATCTTATTATAATTATGAGATATGGCAAATGGACGTCAAGATGACCTTTTTGAATGGCAATCTTGAAGAGACCATTTACATGGTGCAGCCCGAGGGATTCATAGCCCAAGGTCAAGAGCAAAAGGTTTGCAAACTGAATCAGTCCATTTATGGACTGAAACATGCGTCTCGATCTTGGAACATACGGTTTGATACTGTGATCAAGTCGTATGGCTTTGACCAAAACGTTGATGAACCTTGTGTCTACAAGAAGATCATCAATGCTTTAGTAGTCTTCTTAGTGTTGTATGTAGACAATATCCTACTCATTGGGAATGATGTAGGTCTACTGACTACAGTTAAGAACTGACTAGCGACCCAATTCCAAATGAAAGATTTAGGAGAGGCTTAGTTTGTTCTAGGTATACAGATCTTTCGGGATCGTAAGAACAAAGTACTAGCATTGTCTCAGGCATCGTATATTGACAAGATGTTGCTCAAGTACTCGATGCAGGACTCCAAGAGGGGCCTACTGGCGTTCAGGCAAGGAGTCACTTTGTCTAAGGACACGTGTCCTAAGACGCCTCAAAAGGTTGAAGAGATGAGACGAGTCCCATATGCGTCTGTCGTTGGCAGTTTGATATGTGCGATGCTCTGTACTCATCCAGACATCTGCTACGTTGTAGGCATAGTCAGTAGGTATTAGTTTAACCCAGGGTAGGGTCACTGGACCGCAGTGAAGAATATCCTCAAGTATCTTCAGAGAACGAGGGACTACATGCTCGTGTATGGTTCGAGGGATTTGATCCTTATAGAATACACAGATTCTAACTTTCAGACTGATAAGGACTTTCGTAAGTCCACATCAGGATTAGTTTTTACTTTTAATAGAGGAGCTGTAGTGTGGTAAAACACTAAGCAGGGGTGCATTGCCGACTCTACTATGGAGGCGGAGTATGTAACGGCTTGCGAAGCTGCTAAGGAGGCCGTTTGGCTCAGGAAGTTCTTGACAGAACTGGAAGTTGTTCCAGATATGTCTAGGCCCATTACCCTCTATTGTGATAATAGTGGGGCAGTGGCGAACTCCAAGGAACCGAGGAGTCACAGGTGTGGTAAACACATAGAGCAGAAGTATCATTTGATCCGCGAGATAGTGCATCGAGGGGACGTGATCGTCACGCAGATCGCTTCAGAGCACAATGTTGTTGACCCATTTATGAAGGCTTTCACAGCTACAGTGTTTGAGGGTCACCTACGGAACATGAGTCTACAGGATCGCCCGCGACTGGATTAGGGCAAGTGGGAGATTTTATTGTACTAAGCTTTTATGCCCTAGTTTATTGTTTTGTACTAATATTTTTGTACACCCCACTTCGCTTTAGGACAAGTGGGAGATTATTGGGGTTGATACCCTAAAGTCTCGTGTCCTGTAGTTTGTAAACAGTTTATACGAATGCTTGTGTTGTTAATATATGATATTTACTTCACATCTTGTAATTTTGCTCAGTTACTTGTTTTATTTGCTTTACCACAAACCAATAAACATAAAATCCCCAAGTGGATCATGTCTTGAGTGATAACCAAAATGGTCTGTAGTATATGGATATAGAAGGGAAACCTTATCCTGGTAACGCTACACACGCGGCCGTGAGATAGTGGGAGGTTGGATTCAGTTTTCGTAACTGAAGGATAAAATGAAAATCATTTTCATTTTGCAAAATAGATAAAACATTCGCTCACGTTTAGTGTATACTGCCTATCGCATAGCAAATCGAGAGCCTACACGATAGCTCAAAGTTTCTAAATGATAATATACACGCGCGCGTTCTTCTAAACGGTCGCGTAGGATTTGTTAAACGATCATCTAGCTTTTTCCTACACGATCGCGTGCCCGAACATTTACTACACGATCGTCTATACGATCGCGACCCTTTTACTAAACGATCAAGCATGGTCTATACGATAGACACCTGACTCCTATTTGCTTGGTCGTGGTATACGATATTCTCTTCCTCCTTCCCTCTAACAAATCCAACAGAGCCCACACCTCCTAGGTTCTCACACCGAGAATACCGAGGGTTCCAAGTGGTGGTGTCTGCCTTGTTTCCGTGTTCGTGAGGAGGCCGTTCGTATGTAGACAATTTGGTGAACGATAGCTTGGACTTTCTCAGCAAGAACGAGAGGAGTAGTCCTTGACGAGAACGGGTTTTTCTGTGAAAAAGGGTTCTTCAACTGGTACGCATTTTGTTCTCTTTGTCGTTTAAGTTTCCAAGCATGCCTATAATTTATAGTTAAATGCATATATAGCCTGTTTGATTGTGAATGCGGTAATTCTATCACAATGAGTTTGGAACGATCTTGTTTTCATTCAGAGGTACTCTTTGATAAGAGTTCTTTCATGAGGCCTACGATATAGTTTAAAGCAACGATCTAATACTCCTTGGAGCATGAGGTTCCAGCTGCTATATTCAAGAAAATGGTGAACTAGATTGCCGATAAGAATACGGACAATGAGGTTCGAGAAAATGCAGTTTGACTATTATCTAAATCATTTTTCTAGGAGTTGACCAAACCAAGTTCATAGGTTGAGTGTGATGTAAGTTTGCGATCCTTGTCTTTTTTACCAAGTACATACCGTTTACTCTTTTCTCCTACCGTCTATCTTGTTTTGGATGCAGACCCTAAATATCCTATTTCAGTTCATAAAAGATAAATTCTATAGGCGACTAGACGTGTGTATGGCCAGCTTCACCATCCTGCCAATTGGAATAACAGTAACCATTTACTGAACTTCTGAATAGGAATACGTTGGTTGACTATTATGTGTTTTTAATGTTCTTTTCGCCGTGTAGAGTCACCTAAATTCTCGAGATGGGGTCTACAAACATATTAAGAACAAGTCTACTTTGCATGCTGCCGTAGCATAGGGGGAAGAGACGTTTCTTGATTATGTCATGGGTAAATTCGATGTCAAGTGGTCAGATGTGAATTTCGTGTATACGGCAACAAACATTGATCAACATTGGATTTTGATTGCATTATATCTAAGTAGAGGCCGGTTGTTCGTATTTGATTCACTACCGTCCATGACATCGAAGAAGAAGTTGGAGTCTTTCTTTGAACCGTTGACTTACACCCTACCATCACTTCTTCACTAATGTGACTTGAAACGTTGGAAGCCTGACATAGAAACATCTCGTTGGAAGATATTCAACCTACCTCTACGAACACACAACATGAGTTGTTAGATTGTGGAATATTTGTTGTAAAATTCTTAGAACATTTAGTGACTGGTAGTGCCCCATCTGTAATCACTCAGGAGAAGATGAGTGACTATAGAATGCAATTGGCATGTCAATTGTAAACAAACACTTCATATTATTGATGTACATGTATATTATGTATATTATTGATGTAATTTTACTAACATGTTATTTAAATTGTTAGTGTAGAACTAACATAAATAGACAAACATTTGAGTAACATAGACAAACTTGAGGAAAGTTGTGTGAGTGATAGCGAGATTAGCGAGATTAGCGAGATCTAGGGAGAGCGAGACATTTCCAAGAAGATTCATTCATGAATAGCCAACAAGTTAATTAAACTTATAAAAGAGAGAGCGAGATAAGCGAGATATTTGAAGAGATTCGTGAATAGACAAACTTTAGTAATTAAACTTATAAGCGAGACATTATGAAAAGGATTACAAGTGATAGCGAGATTAGCGAAAGCGAGACGTTTCCAGAATGATTCATGAATAGCCAACAAGTTAATTAAACTTATAAAAGCAAGAGCGAGATAAGCGAGACATTTGAAGAGATTCATGAATAGACAACTTTAGTAATTAAACTTATAAGCGAGACATTTTAAAAGGGATTACAAGTGATAGCGAGATTAGCGAGAGCGAGACATTTCCAGAATGATTCATGAATAGACAACCACTTAATTAAGCTTATAAAAGGGAGAGCGAGATAAGCGAGACATTTGAAGAGATTCATGAACAGAAAAACTTTAGTAATTAAACTTATAAACGAGACATTTTAAAAAGGGATTACAAGTGATAGTGATTAGTGAGAGCGAGACGTTAGTGAGAGGGAGATGTTTTCAGAATGATTCATGAATAGACAACCACTTAATTAAACTTATAAAATGGATAACGAGATAAGCGAGACATTTGAAGAAATTCGTGAATAGACAAGTGGCACATAGAAAATTACAGTTTTGAGAATTAAAGTGGCACATAGAAACTTAAAGTTTTGAGGATTACAAGTGGCACATAGAAAATTGAAATTTTGAGGATTACAAGTGCATATAGAAAATTACAATCGACCGACATTTGAATCATTTGGATTAGAATTAGTAGGTCGCCCGGACGTGAGTGGTTCACTACAGTTTTGTCCATTATGCTCGTAGTTCCCACACCTACCACATTTTATTTGTCTGCGTTGTTCTCCTCTTGATGGTATTCTTTGTACTCTTCGTCGCCCGACCTGCACCACTATTCTAGGAGGTGCAATATACTTTTCCACATATCCTAGAGGTCTCTTCCATTCAGATATGTGACCAAGTGGATTTACGGGCTCTGCATAAGCAACCACGAGGGAGTCAACGCTATAAAATGGACTGCACAAACCTTGGATGGGGATGTTTCATTCTCGTGCAGCCACAATTGCATGCGAACATGGGATACCTAGTGAGTCAAATTCATTGCATGTGCATTCCTTCGTATGGAGGTTCACAATACCGTTCAATCGATTGTCCCGCACATGGATTCTATAACAATCAATCGGCTTAACTCGTGCCCTTGTCACACTTAGTTGCTAATCGATTTTCACATTAGTTCGAGTTTGGCGTCGTTCGAGGTGGCCAATAATTTCTCCCTTCACAAAACCATGACTGGATGAGGCCTCAAACATGTTCCAATAAGCACATTATGGGCAATTGTCGATATTATTTGGTCAATGAATTGAAACACTCTGCACTATTGGACGTCATGTTATCGTATCTTTGTTTTGTTCGCCCACATTTCAAGACCAATATCCTCCAAATATTTCGATACAACACAATTTCGAAAAGTACGTAGTTGGTCCCAGTGTGCTTGGAACTCTGATATACGAAATGCCTTGGCTGCATCCTTGAACATCCCAACAATCGTACTGTCCTTAAAGTTGGAAAGAATATTATTTTCTAGGTGGTATGTGCACAATCCATGAAATGCCGTGGGAAAAACTACACGAATGGCATTGCCAATAGATATCGCTCAACCGAACACGAACACCGAATTAAGGGGTTCTCCAATGGCACACTTCAAGTTCGACATAAACCACTTCCAAGCTCGATTAGTTTCATTGTCCATTATGGCATATGTTAGTGGGTAAACTTGGTTGTTGCCATCCATGGAAACGCCGACCAACATGGTCCCTTTGTATTTTTATTTCAAATGCAATCCATCAACAATTATCACAGGCCGACGACTTGAAAAACCTCTAATACAAGGCTCTAATGCCATAAACATGTACTTGAAATGGACAACATTTTCAAGTTCGATTTCAAACCTTGTACCTGGATTCTCCATTCTTAACGCTTCACCATATGCATGTAAAACAGTGTACAACTCTTCTGAAGTACCCCTAGTGAGAGCATAAGCGGTTTCCCTTGCACGCCACACCTCATCGTAACTTATGTTTACGTCGTACTCTTTCCTCATATCCTTAACAATGTGATGAGGTTTATAAACACGTTTTATGCCTATAAACTTGTCTTTGATTAGTTCACAAACTACCGTAGTCGTTGCTTGTCTATAGTCATGATTTAAAATTCCAATAGAACATATGTGTGACCGCATATACTTCGTGATCTTAAATATGTCAGACCCTGGAATTTTCACTGCTCGAAGGCTCCACTTACAATTATCCTTTACACATTTGACAGTAAACAAAGACTTAGTTGACTTCCTTACCTTATATTCAAAATTATTGTTTATGGACAGAATAGACAATCTCATTTTTAAATCAATCTTACTCAAAAAAAATTGACCAACTTCAACATTTGTCTCAGATGAAGAGGTACCAGGCATAATCAATTCCCCTCTACAACATGAAGACATGGAATTCAATCTTGCTGATCTCTCAGTAACAACCACTATAGGTCTACGCACCTCTGAATGACCACAGTCCATAGAATTCAATCCTACTGTTTTTTCATTATCAACCATAAAAGGATCACGCTCTTCTAAAGAACCACAATCCATAAAATTCAAGCCTACTGATCTTTCATTACTAACAACGAAAGGATCGCGCTCTTCTAAAGGACCACAATCTATTCGAGTAAGTCCTCTTGATCTCATTACGAAGCGCAAGTCCGTTACATTGACTTTCTCTTTCTAAGTTCACTGCATGAATGCTGCCATTGTCTATTGATAATTGATGGTTAAGTGTTCATAGACAATGGAATATCATCCTCTTCTTGATTAAGCTCATATGATACCTCATATTGTCTGTCTACACTTGTACCATCATGACTCGTATTCACATTTTCGTCTTGGTATGATTTTAACGTTACATATAGTTGAACTCTACAAAGATCGTCCCGGAAAAGAAGGAAGCGAACATCACCATCATTCCGTATGTACTGTGGAGGGGTTCAAAGTCAAGCTTATATTTAACTCTCATAACAACATCAATGAGCAACTTACATTTGCAACCTTGTAAATGTGAGCTTTAAGTTCTTCATACTTCAAGGTAATAGGCACAATGATTCCAGTTAGCTTGCTTCCAACATACAAATTTTGGTTCTCATCCCAATGACCTCCGTATCGAATTAGTACACACTTTTCTGTCATCCTATAAAACAAGAGAACATTTTATTTTTTTATTAAGCAAATAGTAATACACATGGATCTCTCTTGTTGTCGCTCCCAATTGCTGTCGCTCTCGCGACTCTCGCTCTCACTCTCTCGCCCTCTCTATCTTTTTCGCTGTCGCTCTCTCTCTCCACCTTTCTCGTTGTCGCTCTTTCTCACACCCCTTTCGTTACGCTATTTACATACCTTTTTTGAGACCACGTTTCTACAAACACCAATGAAACCAAGTTCAAGAAAAGTTTGTTCCGTTCTGAAAAAACCCGTTCTGAAAACTCTGTTTGGTTCCGAAAAACTCTGTTCTGGAAAATCTCATTCAATAAATCTCCGTTCAACAAAATGAGTTCAAATGAAATTTAGATCTTAAAGAATTCACCATTACATATTTGTTGTGTGTTAACGATTTTAAGTTATAGACAGATTTCGTGAAAATTGTCAAATCAATCGTACAGTGACAAACAATCACATCACGATGGAAGATAGACAGAGCGAAACAGTTATTAGGGACAATTCTTGTAATAATGGATAGATTTTTTAAAAAATGGGGTCATTTGATATTATGGGCCAGGTATTAGGTTATTAGCCCAAATTTCCGGACTGAAATTAGTAATTCTCGTAATGAAAATATTTTCTGGCGGCCTTCCGGCCTGGATACTCCTCCGAGTGACGACGACGAGTCGAACGTAAACGGCGGAGGGACTGATTGCTCGTGTGATATGTACTTTCTTCGATCACACCGCTCGTTGGCAACCAATCTCCCTCGTTGCCGACATTTCTCTTCTCTGATTGAATCGCCTCCATGGCCATCCGGTTCGTCAAAAGTTCCCTTCCTCTACAAGCACGATTCTCCCGAAGAAACGCATCCAAAAAATGCCGGAACCACCGCTATTCTCCAGCTGCTCTCGTGGGGCAGAGGTTCCTCCGGCCAGCTCGGTGGCGGCATTGAAGAAATTCGTCTATATTCTTCTCCTGTGGCTAATTTGATTGTTCCCAATATCCATACTCTCGCCCTAACCCCAGGTCATCTTTCGTCACTCTCCGGTGAGAATCAAGATTGTGGGGATGACGGTTCGTTTGAGGTCGGTATTTCATGTGGGTTGTTTCATTCTTCTTTGCTTGTTGATGGGAAAGTCTGGATTTGGGGTAAAGGCGACGGCGGCCGTCTCGGTTTTGGCCATGAGAATCCTGTCTTTATTCCTACTTTGAATCCTCGCTTAGAGGATATTCGTTGCATTGCTCTTGGGGGTCTGCATTCCGTTGCGCTCAACTCGCTTGGGCAGGTTTTCACTTGGTCAGTATCTCCACTTGACATGTATTCTAAGTTCATTTTTATGTTGGTTATACAATTTTCCATTCAAGCCCTTTGTTTCTTGTTTGTTCCAAACTTAGTTCACTTATAATAGCTCGAAGGGTGACTCCGTTCTATGACTATTGCTCTTAATGGCGGGACGATTGAGTCTACAAGTTGAACAAGTAGATTCCTCCCCCCCATATGGAACTCTCAATTTGTTTGGAATAAAGTGATGATAGTATCGGTAATATCGTATGTATAGAGTATGCAGAGGAATATGTAGGCAATCTTATTTCGATGTCTGCCTCCTAATTGTAAAAGAAAAATCCATCATTTTACCTGGGAAAATGTCGTATAGTATATATATATATATATATTTTAATTTTAATAATTATCAACTACAATGCATGCTATCAGTTTGATAGACTACTTAGAAATTATGCTCCTTTACTTTCATTTCATGATTTCTTAAACTGTCCAACTTGATCTCCGGTCATTAAAAAATGAAGCTACCAGGGGTTATGGTGGTTTTGGTGCGCTTGGACATTCTGTTTATGTCAGAGAACTGATCCCTAGATTGGTAGAAGGCTCGTGGAGAGGGAGAATAACACACATTGCAACTAGCGGGGTCCATACTGCAGCAATCACGGAATCAGGTTGTTTATCGCCTCTCTGTATTGATGCTACTTTAGACAGCAAAATGAATATTTAACTGGGATGGGACGTTATGTTTAATAACAGCTGAAAGATTCTGATTTTACTTCAATGTGTGGAATTATATTTCTGTTATTTGAAAGCATTTAGGCAGTGAAGAGTAAGCTTCCAGCCCGTCTATTGATTTCATGGGCATCTTAACTAATGTAAACGTAAGTGAGAACTAGATATGTCATGTTCTTAATAGTAATTAAACGTGCAATCTGGTGTATCACTTACTCATGTTTTTACTCATTGGGATACTGATAGGCCCAAGTTACTATTATTACAATCAGAAACAAAATGATAGAATGTTTTCTATTATTTATGTTTAAAGAGAGATATAAGGCTGAGTCCAGGAGCTTCCTATTTTCTCCTAATACTAAAATACAGAATACCCAAAAATGTTCAAAGATTCCCTGCTTGCCTCTCACTAACATATGTAACCATATTTACACCGAGAACAGAATCCCCCTGGACTCACCGATCAAGCCTCACTCACCAGCTTTCTTATTTTTCCTTCCGTATACTGCCACAACAGGAGGTCTTTCACAAAACTAAGTTATGAGAATCTCTTCCCTGTTAGTGGTAATTTTATGTAGTGGCTGATGCTCAGTTTGTGGTTGAACACCAAATTTAAAATAGCCTAAATGGTTCTCGTAAACTTAATGATATTGTTGTACCTGTTGATTTCATACTATTCTTTCTTATAAAAGGGTATTAGTACTAATTTTATAACCGCTCAATATTTACTGTTGCACTTGTACCATCTATTCTTTCCCAGAAATTGGTGAGAATTTGCAGAATTCATGTATTAAAGTTGTTTCACCTTTTATGTTCACTGGTACAGGCGAACTCTATACTTGGGGCCGAGATGAAGGTGATGGTAGATTGGGCCTTGGTCCAGGTCGAGGCCCAAATGAGGGAGGAGGACTGAGTATTCCTTCCAGAGTGAGAGCATTGCCTGCACCTGTAGCTGCTGTGTCCTGTGGTGGTTTCTTTACAATGGCTCTAGGAGTGGATGGGAAGCTTTGGAATTGGGGTGGTAAGAATTTCAGATTGTGCCAACATAAGAGGCAATGAGATAAAGTTTCCATAGTAAAATGAAAACTGGATTGAGATTATCTTACTCGTTTACAAATTTGAAATGATGGAAACTGGATTGAGACTATCATACCACTGTACAAATTGAAATAACAGTCTGGAAATTATGATGCTTGATCATGAATTTTTCCCCATAATTAAAGTATCAGGAAATAAATTATTAGCGCTATTCCAATGTATTTGGGTCTTAGAAAGTTCAACAGGTTATAGTAATGCGCTTAGGTTTTAGGCCTTTTGATCTTGCCTAATAAGAAGTCACTGTGATGTACCAACGTTTTAAAAGCTGCAATATAAAAGAATGATAAAAGGGTTATTAACAGAATTGACAAAATGCCAGAAAAAGGGTTGAAGATATAGGAAGACGTGTAACTGAATGGCGAATGCATTAAATTGATAGGTCGTTGTCTTTGGATAGCGACATCTTCTCGTGATCAATGAATGACTGTGTATTGTGCTGCTAGATTTTACTGCAAAAGACCTTGCCAGGCTAGTTTGAGATAAAGTATGCCAGTTAAGTTCAATGGAATGATTGGGAGTTATAGAATTATCAGACTGATTAACAAATTTGGGTTCTTTCCATGGCAGCGACTAGGATATTAGAACTTACATCTACATGCAGGATCTTACAACATGGACAAACTGAACCAGTTAGCTCATTTTACTTTGTAGTGTTCTACAGTTAGGCACTTAGGCTTAAAATTTTAAAATTTTGTTGCATCTTCCATTCTGCTAGGTCTTGGGCCATGGGGATGTAGGTTTGATCTGTACAAAGTTTGAGCATAGTTCTTTCCTAGAAGAAAGAGCAACTTCGCCAATCAACATTGCTAACATGGCATATCTTGTTGTCGGTAACTTGTGCAGCAAACACCAACTTTGAGCTTGGTAGAGGCAATAAGATTGGTGGTTGGGAACCAAAACCCGTTCCTAGTCTTGAAGATACACCCATCATTCAGATAGCTTGTGGTGGATACCACTCACTTGCATTAACTGGTAAAGGGACTGTTGAAGCAACCACATCTCACTTGCTGTTTTTGCTTTTAGAGGTTATTGTTCACTTGTGTTTCTTAAGTTTTCTTGTTATTCTAACCTAGGTGATGGAAAAGTGCTTTCCTGGGGTTATGGTGGACATGGTCAGTTGGGTCATTCTTCAATACAAAATGAAAAGATGCCCAGAGTGATTGATGCTCTAGCTGACCAGCGAGTGATCTATATTGCCTGTGGTGGTTCCTCTTCAGCAGCTATAACAGGTAGCCAATGGTTATCTACTTCTATTATGTATGTAGAATTTATTATTGAATTATTTGGGCGTCCTATATTTCAATGTCATTTTCTTCTGCTAGTCAGGCAGGAAGTTCATGTCATTTTCACAGTTTAATCGATTTTTTATTTTTTTTTATTTTGTTTAAAATTCAGAATTTAGAATGATTACTAACTGGCAAAATACTTGCGTTACTCTTACTTTTACATATCATTCCGATGATTTCTTTAAACCCGTCTGTAAAAGACATTGATAAGTTGCTTTTTGATTGTGAAAGCTGAGGGTAAATTGTACATGTGGGGAAATGCTAAGGATTCTCAATTGGGTGTTCCTGGGCTGCCAGAGGCACAACCATGTCCTGTGGAAGTCAAATTTCTAATGGAAGATGATGGGTTGGGTCCCTACCATGTTTTATCAGTTGCAGTTGGTGCATCTCATGCAATGTGCTTGGTCTTAAGGTAAGCTTTTCCCATGATAGTTCTGCAGCCATTCAGCGTTCCAATAAAAGTTCTTCACTCTCTCTCTTCTTTATCATGCAGGAGAGACGGGATGTAAATTACGCGGTAGTGATCCCGAGAAATTTTTGCAAATCTAGAAACATATGCCTGGTTTTGTTACAACTTACAAGGTGGGATTAGGGATTTGTACTGCAAGAACTGCTGCCCCTCGGCATCTTTCAACATAGGCGGTCTCTTTTGATCAAAAAGAGTCATCTGTATTCCCTTTAGACCAGATAATCTGTAACACACGTAGAACATGTTGAAAACACCATAGATAGACCATATTTAGTTTTAGTCTTTATTATCAGTTACTTTTTATTGAAAGGTTTATATAGTAGTCATCTGTTAAATCACACAATTAAGTTTCAATCTTCCTTTTCACTCACTCAGGAGTCCAACTCAAATCTCCTTTTGGTTTTATTCATGACATTTAAGTTTCTCTCTTTTTCTCCTTTTTGTTTTACGGGGGAGAGATCCTCTTTAAAATGCATAAAACCTGAAGAATCGTCCCACCAACCAAATCTTCACCTAACCAAAGTAGGAAAAATACTTAATCCTCGTTGAATAATGTGCATTCTACATTATTAGCATTATTGTATGTTTCACATTTGAAGTTAAACATAATACATGTCTATTCATGAAGTTTTTTATGGAATGTGTCAATGATGTTTTCTCATAATGTCACTTTCAATTATTTGGTCAAGATTGCACTGATTAGTTTTGTAGGCTTCCAACTTGTGGTGCCATGGCTAGAGGTATACAAAGGGCATCATGGGGATAAGCTTGAGGCAGACAGGTTAGTGTGGTCCTCTTGATTATTTATTCAGCAACCAAAAAGGGCTAAAAAAAAAAAGTGCACATATTTCGTAGATTCAAAGATGTAGACCAAACCTGGTGAGATAGGGATCGGAAGCACAAACATAAAGAAGAGCAACCAAGATTGTGCTTAAAGAAACAGCTTTTAAGATTGGTGTGTCAGTGAGTGCGTGCCCAATGCCCCAATGCCAAGCCCTTCTCTGTGTGTTATGGGAGTCATGCGTCTAAAGCTAAGTGGTTTGGTCATTTATTTGTTGAACCTCCATGAATCTGCATTTCCTGCTTTTTCTCTTTCAGACTTCCATTATTATATGTTTCAAATATTACTTGGAAATTCTATGTTGCAGTGTCTTTTCTCTTTCCATTCCTTGTGTCCCTACCATGCAATACTATTATCCTTTTCCTTGTGGGGTATTGTGTTAGTAAGATTGTTATTTGGATGAGGAAGGCTGGTTTTGTTTTTAATCCTTGTCTAATGCTAATGTTGTTTGTTTCTTGGCCATACTTAATTTCTTAGATGTCTTTATTTATTTGGTAAATAAAGGCCTTGTTTCCTTTGGATTTTGTTTTCATTTGTTCTCTCTCTTTCTTCAATAATGTTCCTTGGATCAGATCAGCTGGTATTCTACATTTCCCTCTCATGAAATTATTTAATGCTACACAATTATTTAGTTTGCTTTTTATTAGTGCATGGAAAGAAATCTTGTCCATCCATTTAGGATGGATAGGTCGAACTGGCTACAATTTCAAATACAACTTGTTAAGCTCAACACAACAATCAACAATTACAAAATCACACCATCAACATAACTACGTCCATTTTTTGAGAAATTCTCAACTTGAGAACACATGGTGGTATATCCTTATTTTATAAGTCGTCAATTCATCATAACGTTATTTTTAACGTCACATATAACATTCACAATATATTAGAGGAGTTTTGCTCGACTTTCACTATTAATTAGTCCTTTCTCACTTTACAATTATACTAACCTTTTTCCTAATAGTTGAATTCAATATCTAACATGATTCGTCTATCACACATTGTTCACTTATCATTTCTTGAGTAAATACCACAAGAAGAACTTCCATAAATAACAATCTCTTTCAAACAAGGGTAGAGAAATGGAGGGAGGCAACGGTACAAAAGAGCGGACAGGTATTGGTGGTGGCGACGGCAGCGTCGGTTGGGTGCGTGACAAACTTCCCTTCTTTTATTACACTTTGTCTCTTTCTTTCTCACACTTCTCTCCTCATCTCCATTTATTCATCTCACTCTCCATTTCTTTCTCTCTCTTATTTTTCCAATGTAGATAATCTCATCTCACATACGTCTCCACATTATTTGAAGGGATAGATTCAGACATCTAACCTCTTGATTGAAATCTTTATCAACGTTAAGAACGAAATAAAAAGAGGAATGAAAATTATCTCCTCTTTTTGTTCACTTAAATTTAAATTTAGGTTAAGTTTCAATTCTTTACCTTTAAACTTGTAGAGTTACGTCTAATAATTGACTTTAAAAAGCCTATAATAAAATTGTAAATTTATTTCAATTTTGTATCTAATAAATTTATGTATTTGTCATTCGAATTGTAGTTTAATGAACAAGTCACCAATTGCCATTTTTAAGGTTGATGGTTTGATTCTTTACTTTTGTAATTGTTGAATTAAGGTCTCATTTATGCATCTCTAATCAAAATTGGCCCAATCATAATAGATCTCATTCACGTGTCAATCAAAATGGACATCAATCGCAAAGAGAATTGGATTTTTTTGAGCTCGTTTATATAGACGGTTTGCAATCGTAATTTGATTTCTATTAAGGTCGTTCACGTTAACACTAGAAATGGAATGGATGTTGTGCATAGCATAATGCTCTCGAGATATAATTAAAAATACTAAACAGTCTAAACTTTCAAATGTTCATGGTTTCAAACTTTCAATCATTTGATCATTTTAGACATTCAATCGTCTTCTTCTTGTGATTCATTTTAACTGCCCTTTGTTTGTTATCTACTTAATTTTTGGTAAGTTTAGTATTTGAGTTTATGATTGTCTGATCAATCTTTTATTTCATTTCCTTTATTGTTATCTTGCTCTATGGGTCAATTACTATGTCCTTATCGTTACTTTGCTTAGATTTATTCTTGTATTTGATATTAATATTTGAGCAATACATATATCGATATAAGCAGAAAGAAAAAAAAAACATTGAATACTAAGAGTAAAAAAGTTTTATCTATAAATATCTTAGATTTATTCTCATATAATATATTAGTATTCGAACAAAACATATATCGATATCAGTGATCAAAATCAATATCGACATCGATCGTTATCAACACTACATGATTAAAGTTAACATAAAGTGTATTGTTATTGTCGATATTTAGATTAGTATCGATATATGTAATTTAATACCAAAACAGATATATGATCATTTACATATAGATACTAATATTGATTTTAGACGCAACAAAAATATTTGACAGTAATTGAATGGTATAGATGACATGAGGGCAAACTTTAAAAAAACTTCAAAGTTTCACACAAAAAGAAGAACGAGTCCATGTAATTCTCAATAACAATTAGATTGATCACCCTCTTATCCACAATCAGATTATAGACCGAGATTACGAATTTCATTATAGGACCCAACGTTTATTACAATTTCAAAATGTTGGTAAATAAAAAAAAACATAATTAATTAGGCTTCACTTTTTATATTACTATTAATTTGATTATGTTTCTATATGAGTAAACTTGCCCTAGAAAAAGATCCAAGTATTTTAAAAGGTTTACATTAAACTTAAGCCTATTTCCTTCGCATGATTGAATTCTAGTCAAATTTTAAAAACAAAAACAAATTTTTTAAAAAATTGTTTCTTTTAGTTTTCAAATTTTAACTTAGTTTTTTAATCGATGGTAAAAGATAAATAACAAGGAAGAAATTTGAAGGTAAAAATAATGTCTATGAATTTAATTTTTAAAAACCAAAAATAAAAAACGAAATGTTGTAACTTAACGAAAAGAAGAATTATATGTTTTAGAGTTGTAAAAATTTGGTTAGTTCTGCCTTCATATCAACTAAACATACTTTGTCTCATCTAAACCAACAAACTAAAACTGTTCATCTTCATTTGATTAATATATAGCAAAAACAATTACATAATAATCATATTTGAAAAGAGAAAAACAAAATAAATCAACAAAAAACCCAAGAAAAAAAAAATTAAAATTCTGTATTCTATAATTCTATTATACTTTATAGCTACATTCATGGACTTTTTAGCAAAGGACATTGCCACGGCGGCCGAGACAGCGGCGCACCGGCGCTAGCGGGGCAAGACTGAACGCCCACCGGCGGATCCATGCAATTATAAGACAAACAAAGCGCCGCCGTATCGGGCAAAACTGTACCTGGTTCCATTGGAAACTCCGATATGAAATTGTGCTGTAAATACAGAGTAGTGGTGCTGCCGCTGCTGACGCTCTTCACATACTCCGCCGGTACGGATCCGGTGAACCGGTTATTGTTCAAGAACAGTGTCTCAACGCCGGCAAAAATCGCCGACATCTCTCCTGTGAGATTGTTGTGGCTCAAATCGATGATGGATCCGGCACCGTACATCACCGCGGTTGTGGGGTCAGGCGGTGGTGGGACCTCGCCGGAGAGAAAGTTCCGTTGGAGGAAAAGAGAGGAGAGAGAAGAGCGTGAGAAGAGAGAGAAAGGGATGGGCCCACTGAATCGGTTCACGCTCAAGTCGAGAAACACTAACTCCGATAGAGAATCAAGTCCGTTGCGAAGAGGGCCCCACAGCGAATTCTCTGAAAGCGACACGTACCGGAGAGAAGACGGCAACGCCGGAAGACTACCGTTTAATTTGTTGGATTTCAAATCCAGATGGAGGAGAGGGGACGACATGTCGGCTGGGATTTCACCGGACAATTGGTTCGAAGACAGGATCAAGATTTTGAGTTCAGGGAGCTTAGTGAGTGTCGGCGGGATGAATCCGGTGAGCTGGTTGTGGCTGAGATCAAGAGTGTGGAGGCGGAGAAGAGCAGAGAGGGTAGCCGGAATTGTGGCGGTGAGTCGGTTGTTGGTCAAAGAGAGAACACGGAGGTTTTGAAGACGGCCCAGTTGCGGTGGGATCGGACCGGTGACAATGCCGGGGAAGAGGATGAGTTGGGTGAGTTCAGAGAGGTCGGAAATGGCAGTCGGAAGGGACCCGGCAAGTCCAGGGGAATCGGAGCGGCCGGTGCCGAGGGAGAGAATTGTGACGCGGCCGAGATCGCAGACGACGCCGGAGAAGGAGGAGCAGGGATCAGGGGAGGAGAAGTCCCAGGTGGAGAAGAATCCGGCAGCACCGGAAGGACTCCTGCGGAAGGGGAGATCGGTGAGACTGTTTTTAATGGCTTTTAGAGCTTGGAGGTCAGCGGCGGCGATGGTGGGCTGAAATTGAAGGGAGAGAGGAGAGAAAGAGAGAAGAAGAAGGAGAATGAAAGAGAGAGAAAAGGGAAAGTGAGCCATTGGAGCAGAGGAAGAAGAAGGATGAAGGAATGGAGGCAGAGATTTTGAGGGTATAAACAAAGAAAAAAACAGAGGAAAATTTGGAATTTTTCAGAATAATATAAGAGAGAGAGGGAGAGGAAGAAATTGGGGATTTGAAATTTTTGTATGCAATGTAAAAGCATGGTATTTGATATTTAAAAAAAGAAAAAAGAAAAAAGAAAAAAGAAAAAAGAAGAGTAGTTTATATGAGTTCAGGTCCACTGTATAGCTATATACAAATAAAACACACAAATTGAAGTTTTGAAAGATACATCACTTACACTTGATATGTACATTGTCCCTTAACTCTAATATTTACCATTAAAGTATTATTATTCGATGGGTTGCCACAAAAATATCTCAAATTTATATTATAGATTATTGTTTATTAGTTTAACAATATACGGTAACTTTTGACTTCTTAGTTGATTGTATATATATTAGAAAAAAGAGATTGTGACCCATAAAGATGGGTGCATCCAATATTTGCTATGCTCATCTTGACAATAGTTTATTTAATATTTCTTATTTTCTTTAGGTGCATCCCGAGCATCACTTATCTTTGTGTATTCTACTAAATTGTCCGATCATAGTTTGTTACGTGGCAATTTTTTTTATTTCTTTTTTGAAATATTTTAATCCATTTTTTTGTGTGAGTGATGAAAAGGGAAGCATAAAGATTTGTGCATCTTGGAATGCACCAAAATATTACCCGTAAATAATAAAAAGAACTATAGAATCAAGTCATTCAACATCAAATCAAGAAACCACTAGGTAAGGGATATAAAGAATATCTGATATTCTCTACATCAGATATCGATATTCCACTATCATTGTTTGTCAGATAGTAAGCCAAGTCATTATAACAACAAGGAATATGAGTGATGAGACCTCCTCACGTTAGGGATGTTTATGGGTTGGGTTGGGTTGAGGTGAAAGACTTTTTAGACCCAATTCAATTATTTGGATTGTAAATTTCTTCAATCCAAATAACCCTTATTAAAAAATGAACTTAACCCAACCCAACCATGAAATATTTGGGTTGGGTTGATTCGGGTTAATCGAGTCATTTATTTAAAATTAAAGAAGCAAAACGTTAATATGTAAAAATCTAATTTAATTATTTTCATATATTAAATTAAGATTAACAGCTCAATGTCAATTTATATAGTGAATTTTTCTTTCTAAAGTGCAAAGAAACTACTTTTATTGAAGAATAAATTATTCAAAAAATATTGGAATTAAATAAAATTAAAATAAATATATATATAAATAATTGTATAAGTAACAAAAAAAATATATTTTAAAGTTAATAATAAATTCGGGTTGGTTCGGGTTATATTAGGTGAACCCATTAACCAACCCAACCCATAAATTTTTCATTTATTTGAATCCAATCCAACTCCAATGAGTTGATAACCCAACCCAAACTGCACGGGTTGGGTTGGGTTGGGTTGGTTTGATTGGTTTTTTTGGGTCATCTGGTTTTTTGAACACCCCTACCTCACGTGATCGACTCAACGACACACAATTATTAAGAAATTACAATGTAGATTATTGAATCTATATCTAACCAATATATGAAACAATCACATTATAACGATATCGAATAAATTTTTTTATGAACTATTAATATAATTTAATTAATTAAAACGTGATATTTTCGATAAAAAAAGATTAAGCCGAGAAAGAAAGAAAAGAAACGTTGAATACTCAAAAGTAAAAAAGTTTTATCTATAAATATTTTAGACAAATACTTTTGTTTCAAGATGAACTTTGAATATGAATTTGATACATATGGGCTTCTACAAATTCCTTCTACTAAAGTTGAAAAATTCGTTTTTGACTTAAAATAAATGGAAAAAAAAAGAAGAAGGAAAATGATATTTAATGAGGTAAAGTTGATTTATAATTTATTCTCTTTGAAAATTATGTATCCAACTTTATACATTTGTTAAGGTAAAAAAAAACCAAAGTCCATTTATAATTAGAATTTGAAAAATGTTGAGAAAAATTGACAATGAATATTTGAAAATTTCTTTAGTCTATTTAAGGTTTCTTTAAATGTAAACTTACAAGCTTTACAATAATCATACATTTTTCTTTATATACACTCTCACTATCTAATAATCTATAAACTAGATAATCTTATTTACACTTAAGATTATTTTATGGTTAAAAAATGATTCCATGAGGGTTTTTTTTTAGTTATTATTTTTATTTTTATAATTATTTACTAAAAAAATATTTTCAGATAGACTTCTTTTTCAAGAATTCATTTTCTTAAACCACCTTATACATATATCAATAAATAGTTTGTCCCCCAAAGGTTTCAATGATTACATCTACAACACAATGAGGAAATGAAGTACATTCAAACTAGCAATGTAGTGGAGAAAAAAAATAAAAAAGATAATCGAGCATCGAGTTTTGAAATAGTAATTGACGTCTTTTTTCACTAAATTATATTTAAATTGAGAAATTTATCAACAAAAAGAAAGAAAAAAAAATCAATCATTGACTTTTGAAACGGTAATAAGATTTTTTTTTTCCTTTTAGAGTTCAACAATATGTTGGGTGAGAGATTCAAATCTTTAACCTTTTGGTCAATAGTACATTCTTTAACATACTCGTGTTGTCTTCTTCCGTATTCATTTGCAAATATAATATTATTTTTGGTTAAATTGTAAATTTGGTAAAATAAGAATTTAGTCCCTATAGTTTATAATTAGAATTTAGTCCATATGGTTTGATAAAACTCTCTAAATAACTTTCTTCAAATTGTAAGGTCTAAAGTTGTAATTTAACTGTATTTTTTTAATAAAAAAAATCAAAAGTGGAACTATGTTTATGTTGTCTTCTTTCATATTCTTATGTAAATATGATGTTTTTTTTTTTGTTAAATTACAAATTTGATAAAGTCAGAATTTAGTTCCTGTAATTGAAAATTAAAATTTAGCCCATATATTTCGATAAAATTCTCATAAACAACTTTTTTTCAAACTATAAAAACTAAATTTGTAATCTAAGTGTTAAAATTTTCCCCCCTCAAATCAAGAGTGATCTTAAACTAACCAAGAATGCACTAGAAACTGACACAATACTTTATTTATGACTTGAAATATTGAAATATTAAAAAAAAAAACATGGTGTTAATTAAATAAAAGAGAGTGATACAAAATTGTATGCATGTATGACAAAGATCTGAGTGGATGTGCAATAACAAAGGAAGATTTGTTTAGGGAAGCTGCTATTTACAAATATGTTAATCAAAACAAAAGATGTCAGACAAATCAATACTAAACATAAAACATTGGCAAAACATTAAGGAAAAAGAAAGACAAAAGGAGACCTAAAACTTGACAGCACAATTTCATAGGCAGCTGCACATGGCTTCAAGCATGGGTACATTTCATTTATAATTTACATATGATATCCGTGATGTTATCTTTTTTTCTCCCTTTTTAATCTTATAATTTATAATTTACGTATCATTACCCTTTTTATAACGCCACGGTGTTATAGACCAACAAATAGTGCGTATGATCAAATTTCACATCCATTTAAGTGGTTTATTTGGATACAGTTTGAAACCAAACGACTGTCTATAATGCAAATGAGCATGGCATAATAAGGTTTAGGCTATTTGTATAATTTTTAGGAATATGCAATCAAAATCTTTCATTAGTTAATTTATGAATTTAGATAGAGTTAAGCTACGAGCTACATTTCTTTTTTCTTTCTCAAAAGATTAGGTTCATTGCATAGTATGCATCTATTGAAGACAAGAAAGGTTCAATCGACTTAGAAGTTAATTACCCATCACCTATCTCACCCCCTTTTTCCTTATTCAAGAAATTTTGGGACTTTCAATTGATCTTGATTAGTTATAACTTGTTGAAAGTTATCTTTTCTTTCGAGACCAGACCCTTTTTTAGACCGTCTCCTAAAACACATGCTTATCCTGTTGGTGCTTTTGGATCTCCCTGCTCATTCAATCACTTACTTGTGATTGTAACCATTCCCAAAAAGAGAGAGATGGGAGAGTTTTTTGCTCCTACTTATGTGACAAATCGAACAACCATTGTCAGGTCTTGAATTCAATGAACCATTGGATCTAGATCAAGATTGGATCTTCGTAAGATAGGTTATCATTTTTCCTACTAATAATATAGGTTGCCGTTTTCTCTAATAAGAAGATATCTCTATGCAAAAGATTCTTCCTCTTAGGGTGAGTATTAATAATAAGAGCGAGGCATTTATTCTTTACATCGATCTTAGATCTAAAATAAACAAATATCATATTAATCCGGAGATGTAAAGGGACACATGTCATAACCTACTCCAATAATTTAGGATGCTCTAATTTATATAATTAGAAACATTTGCTGAGGACCAACATTATTATTTTGGAATGTGATGGATCATGTTGGTAGTGTAGAGCCCACAGTTGGCAACATCCGCCATGATTTGGTATGGTAAAATCCAAATGAGTTTTGGAGAGCTTCAATAATCGTACGTTATGCTCTTATGACTGAAATGCAAATGGGTAGAGTCTTCCATGTGGAGAATTTTGAAGGTTTTCTTTTTCCTATCTCGAACTAAAAACAATGAAATCTCAGTTCTTCAATTATACCAACAGAGATGAAATCGACATGTTCTGCTTCATACATAACTATAAAACACAAAGAAATCAGCAATCGAGAAGAGAATGAGGAAGGAGGGAAATTTCGTACAAAATGAAAAAAGACCAATTTTTTGGAAAACTAAGTTTTTTGAAATTCCGCTTGTATCATCCTAAGGTGAAATTACTATAATAATCCTTCAACGCACATGTAGTGGTCCTTTAATACTCGATTCTCGCTACTCACTCTCACTATCGCTTTTGATGGCTCGACCCTACTCTCACTCTTGTCAGTCGTTCTCGATTCTCGCTCCTTATAAAGAGAGTTAAAGATGAGAAAATAAGAAAGAAGAAATGAATTGTTGTATATCCGTCTTTGTTCTCAAATTTAAAATATACAGATCGTGAGTGGAAGCAAATGCAATTGTCAAGTCACCGAGAGTGAGAGTGAGAGTGAGTATCAAATATCTAGGGCCACCACACACGCTTCGTAGGATTGTTACGATAATTTCAACTTTTTACGACACATGCACACTATTGTATTGTATGAGTTCAATGCAAGTGAGTGCATGAGGCAGGAAGGTGGAGGAGCATGATTGCAAGAGAATGACACAAGCAAAGGTTTATACAACAACAATAACAAAAAAAAAAAAAGAGAGAATTATGAGATGTTGATTGCCGGAGGCAGGTGGCCCAAGAGGCCTTCAATCCACGACCAGTTGGTCGAATGAATTCAAGGGCCTTTACTCCACATAAATCCCAACCCATTCATTTAAAATTTTGGCCATGAACATAGCAGCTCATAAATCAAGCCCATCTGGCATCCTACAAAAAACAAAAACCATACCATGGATAGAACTTTGCTATCTTTTAATGTAAACTAACGTACAAAAGACTCGCCACCAAAGTTTGAATGGCAAATACCCAAGCGAGCAGAAAGTTTGAAAATGAAAAGGAAACTATTGTGCAAGACAAGAATTTGCCTGATATCAATTTTCAGTGTTCATTAAACAAGAAGCTACAAATAACTGCAATGGAATCACTTGATTTGATAGTTCCACATTGTAAAGATAATGACCCTTAACATGGTTACATATAAACTTTATAAAGTGCAAATTAAAGATGAAACTCAACAATCTAACAACATATCCAAACACCAGTGATCACTTCAAGTCAAATGAAGATCATGAAATATACCAGACTGAGCATGACGAAGTAATCCAACATCTAAGAGGTGTTTAGGAAGCCTCAGCAGTCGGTTGAGTCAAACCAGACTTCACCAACAGCTTACTTACGGACTCCGGTGAGCACACTTGATACTTGACATTCCCAGAAGGTGAAAGAAAAACCTCAGCTAATTCAAGTTTTTCCGAAGTAAGACTTGTGCTGTCCATGGTTTTGCTGAGCACCTTAAGTGCAAGCTGAATGGCCTCTTCCCTACTGATATCATCCTTGTAATCCTGTTTGAGCATTGACTGTGCTGCTTGGTTGTTTGCACCAATTGCAGCAGCCTTCCAACCACCATAGTTTCCACTTGGGTCACTCATGTATAGTTGAAAGCCGTAATTTTTATCCCATCCTGCAAACAGAAAAGAAACTCCGAACGGACGTAGACCACCAAACTGAGTGTAGCCTTGCTTTGTATCACAAAGGGATTGAACAAGTTGCTCAACGGGCATTGGCTCTTGGTAAGCATAAGTGTATCGCTGGGCTTGAACTCTTGCAGTGTTGATTAATATGTTTGCATCAGACATTATTCCAGCCACAGCACATGCAACATGATCATCAATTTTGTACATCTTCTCCGTGGAAGTTGAGGTCTGCAGGAGTTTGGAAGTGACCTTCTTTTCACCTACCAAAACAACTCCATCTTTAGATAATATCCCAATAGCGGAACCTGCATTTCCAATTGCCTCCATTGCATATTCAACCTGGTAAAGACGGCCTTCTGGAGAGAATATTGTTGTTCGGCTATCATATCTTCTAGACATTTTTTGTTATCCTGTTACAAAAAGAGCAGGACAGTTAGAATAGATAATCTGGCAGGGCAAGATGAACCCATCAATTGAGCACGGATATATGGATGGGAGACAAACATGGCAATGCACAGATAACACATCCTTGTTCAACAGAGGGGGAAAAAACAAACAAAACAATGAGGACAATAAAATGTGCTGAATTTATATATATATATATATATTTCAACATTTTCAGACACTATGAATTGTATTATAGCTGAGGATCTAGAAATACATTTCTATATTTCCATTGCAAAATCTCCTTCTACCTCTGCCTCTCTCACCCACACCCAAATAACTTCGGTCTATATTACAGAGCAACTTTGTTGTTCCCCCATAATGATCCAAATTTCTACCGTCTATCTTGTAAGAACACAAAAATGAAAAAAATATGATAGTGACAATATTTGTTCTTGCGCATTATAGAGATGCATGAATGAGTGGTCTAGCTTGACAAGTCCATACTCCAGTCAAGTACTTGTAAGAAATGAATGAATGGTCCAAGGGTTATTATTTTAGTGAGATGCCCCATCTGTAACCTACAACAGGTGTTGAAGTCCGGAAAATGAATTGTACTGTCTTAGGAAATACAATTTTCCAGGCTATCTTCATTGACAATGACAGAGAGAACAAATTGACTAGTACAGAAATTTCCAAAAGAGGACTCAGTTGAGAATGTATTGGATTTTTCTTCCAACCTCTAGCGTCAAAATAGTTGAATCTAAAATGACACAGAACTTTTCAATCCGGCCTATTGATAACAACTACATGTGCATACATTTTGTCAAATAAACGAATAAACGAATTAGAAAACATTTGTTCACCCATCTAAACGATCTCCCAAACCTACTTCTAGCAACTTGCACTAATCAATTGAAGTAAACCAGCTTTTCAAATCGATTATAAACAGAAAACCTAAAGGCTCACAAAACTTCCACAATATTATTCATGCGTTCGATTGTTCTTCGACAAGGAGTCCCTTTTGATTGCTCGCAGGACCTACTTCTGATTGGTCATCCTTTTGGTGGTACAAAGAAGATGCTTTGATTGGCCTTGGTGCGGCCTTTCTTTTGGAACCTTTGAGGCGAGCGTAACATGTGTCTTTTTAGAGACTCTTTTTCGTCTTTTGATCATTTTGTGGATTTAGCGTTTTCTACTGCTTTTCTTTAGTGCAAAATGAAGTATCCTTTTTTCTCATTTCAGCTTATCTTATTTATGCTCTAATTGGGGACTTTTATTGTAAACACCTATTGGTGTTGGGTTTATCCTGTTATTTCATTCATCAATGAAATATTTCTATTGGGTCCCTTTGATATTACCCAACAAAGATAATAGGCCAGATGGATAACTGGAAATCTCCACGGCCATTTCTGAACTAACACCGTATTCCTTCCTACAGTAAGGCTAGCACCCGTAATTGTAAAGGTTGAATTACAATCACCCAATTCACCAAATAAAATCCTCCAACTTCTATACCTTCTTAAAGGAAATCTCCGGCATTTTATCCAATTAGAGCAATAATATGAAGAGAAAACTTGAATAAGTGTTAGTCTTCTCTCGTTGAATGAAAGTGCTTTTCGATTCTTCAACATTTTCTTGAAAGGTAGACACCAAAAAAAGTTCCTTAATAAGGAGAAAACTCAGAAAGTGGCTCCAAGTGCTCGAGAGGCCAATCAAAAATTGGGCAAGGGAGATAGAAGATTATAATTCGTACAGGAACCTACAACTACAAGTATATTACCAAAACATTAACTACTAAATCATGAAATGGATCGTAAAATCCCAATTCTCGGGCTAAAACTCAAATGCATTTTCAGAATTCCACTGCTATATTCAACTTATAATGACCAATTCTCATATGCTCGAAGTAAGTTGCCAGAGTTCCCTTTCAAATCACATCCCCTACGCTGACACTCCCCTCGAGGAACAATATTCCATCAAACAAACTTGCAAAAGTCAGCGTATTACAAATTTGAAACAATTCATAGAGACGAAGTAGAACATCACCTGGAACAGCAAGAAATTGAAGAGAATTATTGTCAGCTAACCCGCTCGCTCAGATCGCTGATGTCGTCAGGAGAAGAACAGATTTGTAATTGGCTGCAAGTTCAGCTACAAAGGCACCGGCTTCTTCCTCAAGAAAACTTCGATCTATAAGTGGGCTTAGTTACGGTTACGGCCCATGAGAGTTGGGTTCCTTTCGAAATAGCCCAATAATATTACCAAGTATTTTCATGTTCAGATTTTTACATGAAAAACTCTCTTAGCCCCTTAAATGTTTTTGAATTAAGGAGGTGTTTGATAAATGGGTATGAGTTATTGAGTTAGGTGGGTATTTATTACCCATGTTTGTTAAGCCTATAAAGAAAACCTATGAGTTATTAAACCCTTTTTTACCCACTCAAAGCTCTCATTTTTTATCCCCTCAAAACTAGGACCTTTTATATTAATATGGTTGTTTTCAAAACTTATTAGGGAAATAAGGCTATTTTGAAACTTATTAGAGAAATATTGTTGTTTTGGGAGATCGAAGCTAGAAGTCGAGGATTGAGGATTCGATTAATGTAGAGGTCGAACATTGAGAATTCGACAAACAAAGAAAAACTTGGAAACAATATGTATATTAGGGTTGTCGAAGGTTGAAGTTTCGACATACATAGGTCGAACATTAATCGAACGTTGAGAACTCGACAAACAAAGAAAAACTTGGAAACAATATGTATAAAGGGTTGTCAAAGGTTGAAGTTTCGACATACATAAGTCGAAACTTCAACCTCGACAAGTGAAATCTTGCTAATTTTGTGATGAAGATCTTGCTCTAGAAGGAAATCTCACTAGAAATGTGGGTTGAATCTTATTGGTAAAGTGAGCATCGCTAGGAAAGAAATGCTTGATCTCGCTCTTGAGGAGGATCTCGCTCATGAAGATCCTCATGAGCGAGATCCTCATTGCTTTTTTAGTATTTCTATTTACTTGACTTTACTATTTATATTTACTTGACTTTACTACCAACGTGGCTGCTACTTACTTTCAACTAACATTCAGATTGGGGGTTCGGCTGGAACGAGAAGTTCAAATGTGTCCAGGTCGAGAGGGAGATTTTCGATCTTTAGGTTCGGGTAAGATTCTAGAACAAAAAATGTACGGGTACGTGTTATAATATAAATATTAATAATGTGTATATGTATCAATGCAGAGTCATCTCAATACGAAGGGGATGTGGAACAAGTCATTCCTATCTTACGATGACCTCTCCACCGTATTTGGGAAAGACAGAGCAGTAGGGTAATCAAGTGAGGACCCATATGTGATGGTGACGAATGCATTTAGAGAGTTTAAAGATGAGATTCGACTTGGATCACAGGACTGTCACACACCTAAGGTTCACCAAACAAAATCACCATTAAATCAAGATGAAATAGATGAAGAGCCAGCAGAGCAATCTACAGGTAGAGCGAGTGTACCTGCCGAGTCATCTCGAGGCAGTAAGAGGAAGAGGCCATCATTCCAAGCTGAAATGATCGACATCATGAGATCGACTGTTGAAATGCAGAGCACACACATGGGTAGACTTGCATCGTGGCAAAAGGAGAAGTATGAGCTGGAGTTCGGGCGTCGGAAGGAAGTAGTAAATGGCATATACAACATTGATGGCCTGGATGAGGGTGATCAGGTCACCCTTATTGACCTCCTTGTCACAGACATTCAGAAGACAGATTGCTTTCTTACAGTACCGAACACGCACGAAAGAGGTACTGCCTCTGTCTACTAGGAAGAAACATGTAGACTGACCATACCCCTATATTTTATTTATAGTTCTTTTGGATAACAACAAATGGACAATAGACTGTCATGTCGAAAAGAATGATAACTTTTGCATACATCATTACATGTATTTTTTGTGTTTGTGTTATGAAACGGATATTATAAGTATCGAAAAGAACATATATTTTGTGAATTTTTTTTGGAAACGGCCACATGTTCGGTCGGTTCATATTATTTTTGTGATCTTATGAAAAATGTTACTGTACTACATCACATTCTCACCATCATAATCAAATGAAAGGTAATTATCCTATGTACAATTTCAATTTCAAATATACTATCCATATTATATATGTTCGGTCGGTTCATATTATTTTTGTGATCTTATGAAAAATGTTACTGTACTACATCACATTCTCACCATCATAATCAAATGAAAGGTAATTATCCTATGTACAATTTCAATTTCAAATATACTATCCATATTATATAAAAATAAACGGTATGATATGTGAAATAATAAAGTTAAGTTAGCAAGATTCAATATATATACATACAATATACCAATTAGTAATTGGGATAATTACCTTCAATATATATATAAACATTCAATATATATACATACAATATACAATATACCAATTAATTGAGCAGCAATATGAAATATATTTTGTTGGTATGTTTTACCGATTGAAGAGAATTAAAATTACTACAGTTTTTGAAAAGAATATATGAAAAATAATCTATTATGTTCTACAAATTGAGAAAAAAAAATTGAGATTGTCCGGTTTATGTCATAAATGATTTGAGAAAATACGTGTATATTTGAAAATTAATCAACAATAGCAAAGCATAAAACCAAAAAAAATAAAAGAATGAAATAAAAACCAAACAGAAAAAAATAGAACTAATCTCATTCACAAAAAACTGCATCAGATCCCCAACTCAACTCAACTCAACTCTACACAACAAACATAGACAATAATTACCAACTCAATTCAACTCTGCAAACAAACACGGACAATTTATCTCCCCAGATAATTTAACTCTCCAGATAATAATTACCAACTCAACTCAACTCAACTCTCTCTGCTTTTATCACATACCAAACACACCCTAAGAGTTTTTCATTGAAGGCTTTAGATAATTTTAGACAATTTTATCATTCTTTCTATTTTTTAGTAAATTCGTTTTTCTTAGATAATGAGCCATTTTTTCTTTTAGTCAATAATGAGCCCTTTTTTTCATGTATTTAAAAGTTTATTTTTAAAATAAATGGAATATGGAAAACAATAGTGATGAGTCTACAATTAAGGTCTTCTGTGTAGAAAACCCTTTCATGTTTGTATAGTTCTTTTTCTTTTTCTAATTTTATTGTTCTTTCACTATTGGAGATGTTGATTTTTCTCATGGAGCTTGTGTTATAGGACGGGTAGTATGTGTGAAGAAGGAAGTAACGAAAAAAATTGTGAGCTAAATGGGGATGGGTTCCCATCCTCATTATCCCTCCCGCTTATTTTTATTATTATTATTATTATAGACACACCTTTGAATTAATTTAATATACATACGATATACTAATATTGTATGCGTAATGAAATAAGAAGAATATGAACAACAATATAACAATGAAAGCAAGACAAGAGAGAAAAGTAGAATAGAAGAAGTAGAGAGCTAATATTGAACTCAATTGTGGTGTCCTCTACAAAGGTACCTTACAATCTTATTTATAGGGCATGGTGGAGTGTATGTGTTACAAAGTAAAAGTTAATGGGGAGGTTATGGGATTAGATAACCTATGAAGGTTATGGGTACGTTATAACATAAATAAGTTATGGATATCTAAATATTACATTTATATTACTCCTTTTTAGATATTGATAGTATGTAAAATAAATGTCCTGTTAAAACCTTACTAGGAAAAGACCTAATGGGAAAAAGTTCTTAATGAAGGGAAAACAGTACATTATTTTATATACTTCAGTGGCTGTCTCATTAAAAACCTTGCTTATCAAAACCTTGTGAGAAAAACAATAGTCAAGGGCAAAAAGCGTATAGTATTTTTACTCCCTCTCATGAATACATCACGTGAGTTCTCTGAGTTGTTGCATTTTAATGTTGTGCACCAACTTTTCGAATGTTGGTGTGGGTAGTGCCTTTGTAAGTAAGTCCACCAAGTTGTCTTTTGAAGGAATTTGTTGAACACTAATGTCGCCATATACTTCAAAGTCATGTGTGTAGAAGAGTTTTTGTGAGATATGCTTTGTTCTATTTCCTTTTATATACACACCTTTGATTTGAGCTAAATGTGCAGTATTGTCTTCAAATAATATCGTTGGTAAATTTTTACCGGAAGACAAGCCACAAGTTCCTCGAATATGATGAGTCATTGACCTCAACCACATACATTCCCTACGAGTTTTTCATGAATTGTAAAAAATTCTGCATGATTTGAGGAAGTGGCTGTGATGGTTTTCTTACAGAACGCCACGAATAACAGTTCCTCCACATGTAAACAGATAATTTGTTTGAGATCTGGCTTTGTGTGGATCAGATAAATATCCAACATCTGCATAGCCAACTAGATCAAAGTTTGATTTGTTTAAATAAAACAAACCCATATCATTCGTTCTTTGAAGATAATGGAGTACATATTTAACTCCGTTCCAATGTCTTTTTGCTGGAAAATAACTATATTTTGCTAATAAATTTACTGAGAATGTTATATTCGGTCTTGTGTTGTTAGCAAGATACATTAGTGCACCTATTGCCCTAGATATGGCACTTTAGGACCAAGTAGTTCTTCATTATCTTCTCGAGGCAAAATATATCCTTTTTCATATCTAGTGATTGAACTACCAATGGAATATTCAATGGGTGTGCTTTGTCCATGTAAAATATTTTTAAAATCTTTTATGTATATGTCGATTGATGAATAAAAATTCCATTGGCTAAATGCTCAATTTGCAAATCAAGGTAAAATTTTGGTTTTCCAAGATCTTTCATCTTAAATTCTTTTACGAGATATACTATTGCCTTTAAAAGCTCTTCAGGAGTACCAATTATATTCAAATCATCAATATATACAGCTATAATAGCAAACCCTAACTGTGATTTCTTAATAAAAACACATGGACGAATTGGATTATTTTGATAACCTTCTTTCAATAAATATTCACTTAGACAATTATACTACATTCGTCTTGATTGTTTCAATCCATATAATGATCTCTGTAATTTGATCGAATACAATTTTCTATAACTTGAATTACATGATTCAGGTATCTTAAATCCTTTAGGGATTTTCTTATAGATTTTATTTTCTAGAGATATATATAGATATGTTGTGACAACATCCATAAGATGCATGTCAAACTTTTCATATATAGTCAGGCTAATTAAATAACTTAATGTAATAACATCCACCACAAGGGAATATGTTTCCTCTTAATCAATGCTTGGTCTTTGAGGAAATTCTTGTGCAACAAGTTGTGTTTTATATGTTGTGATCTCATTATTTTCATTTCTTTTACGTACAAATACCTATTTGTATCCCATGGGTTTTACACTTTTAGGTTTATGGACTATAGGTAGAAAAACCTCACGTTTTGAAAGTGATTTTAATTCTGCTTGGATGACTTCTCTCTACTTAAGCCAATCCTTTCTATGATGACATTCTTGAACAGGTCTAGGTTTAGAATCCACATTTTCATGAATGATATCATGGACAACACTATAAGAAAAAATGTTGTCTATAACTACATCAATTCTATTCCATCTTTTTCCTATCATGATATAATTTGTCGAGATCTCATTGTTATCTTCATATATTTGAGTCTCTTCAACATTTTTATCATTAGTCATGTCCAGGTTTCTTCTTGAATGTTCCCATATCCATTTGAGTCATTTCGACTATTGATTACTTTTCTTTTTCGAGGATTTTTATCCTTTGAACCTATTGGTCTACACGCTTCTGGCATACCGTTGACTCATTAGTTGTAACAACTTGTTGAGTTAAGATTTCAATTCTAGATGGAGCATTTGCAACTGAAATATATGATTCAGTCACTTTCTTAGTATCTATAAATGCATTTGACATTTGGTTTGCTTGCTTTGTAAATAAATTACCTTTCAAACTTCTAAATAAGACAATAACGATACATTTCAGGTAATTTTATTTTCCAACTTCTTAATTTCTCCCTTAATGTTGGAAAAGTTGTCTCATTAAAATGACAATCAACAAATCATGTAGTAAATACATCACCTGTTAGGGGTTCAAGATATCTAATAATTGATGGGGAATCAAATCCGACATATATTCCTAACCTCCTTTGAGATCCTATTTTAGTATGTTGTGGTGGGGCAATTGAAACATATATTGCACAACCAAAATTCACAAATGAAAAATATTTGACTCCTGGTCATAAGCTAATTTTATTGGAGAGTACTTATAATAGATGTTAATCTTATGCATATAAGTGACGCTCATACAAAATAGCATAACCTCATAAAAATATTGAAAGTTTTGCTCTCATAAGTAATGGTCTAGCAATTAATTGTAAGTATTTAATAAATGATAATGCTAAACTATTTTGTGTATGAACATGAGCTACAGGATGTTCAACATTTATCCCTATTGACATGTAGTAACTGTTAAATGCTTGGGATGTAAATTCACCAACGTTATCAAGTCGAATGCTTTTGATTGCATAATCAGGAAACTGTGCTCTTAATTTGATTATTTGAGCAAGTAATCTTGCAAATGCAAGATTTTGACTTGATAATAAACACACATGTGACCATCAACTGAATGCGTCAATTAAAACCATGAAGTATCTAAATTGTTTGCTTGGTAGATCAATAGATCTACATATGTCACCATGAATTCGTTCTAAAAATATTGGCGATTCAATTTCCACTTTAGCTGGTGATGGTCTTGAGAGTAAACAACGCATGATAATTCATTAGATTGAAGAATCTTCTGGTTCTTTAATGGATGTTCATGAGAATTTTCAATAATTCTTCTCATCATTATTTACCTAAGATGACCCAATCGATCATGCCAGACATTGAACATATCTAGATTCATGAACTTCCAGTTCATGGTTGCATATGTTTCAATTACTCGTATATAAGTATAATATAATTCAGAAGAAAAAGCAGGTAGTGTTTCCAATATACGTTTTCCATGTGAAACAATAGATGTAATATAAAGATATTCTATATTATTCTTATTGTTGGTTTCAACATGATAACCATTTTCACTTATATCTTTGAAACTCAATAGATTTCTTTTTAACTTACTAGAGAACAAATCATTATTAATTGTGAATTTTGTTCCTTTAGGCAAAATAAGATTTGCTTTTCCAAAACCTTCAATCAAGTTTGTAGGACCGGATATTATATTGAAATTTTCTTCAAGCATTGTCAATTTATGAAAATATTTTTTACTTTTAAGTATTGTATACGTAGTTGCACTATCTACCAAGCGCAAGTCTTCATTTTTCATCTTTGGGTCAACAAAAATATGAGAAATATCCATGACTTTTCATTTAAAATAATGATTACAAAAAGTCTCAAATCAAAATTAACTTGTAAATACAAAAATAAATAAATAAATAAAACATAAATTAATATTAGTTTTAGACATTATCAAAATTAAAATGAAGTATTTGCTACTCTTTGAATGTCATCAATTTTCTCTTCAGGAGACTCAAAGAAGTCAGCAACATCCAAACGTGTCATGTTTGAAGGCCCTTTTAAAATAATATTAGTCTTCTCCACCTCATACCGAGCTACTACCATCTCTAACTTTCTTGATTAATCTTGGAAGATTTCTTGGAAAAGACTAGCTCTAGTACTAGTTGTTATGAGACATTATGCAAACTAATAGGTCTATAGTCTCCAACAGAAAAAGGGAAAGCCCAAAAGAAAAGATTTTACCTGCCTAATTTTCTACTCGTGGTAGGTGCCATCTGTGAACCTAAACAAACCACGTTGTAAAAGACTTAAACAAATGATGAGGAAATTGGTTTCTTCCTCATTCAGACTTCAAAGAAATAGGTTTGTTCTTTCCTTTCTCTCTCTATCATTCTCTCTCAGCTTTCTTCTTCAGTTTTGATTTTCTGGGTTAATCGATGAAGATGATCAAGGATTCAAGCATGCAAATTGACAAAAATGAGGAGTAGAAGAAGAGGAATACAAAGATTATAATGGTTCGATCTCGAAGACCTATGTACACTCTACAAAGGTATGAAGATCTCTTTATTCAAGCTTTCTAAGTTGTATATTATAGATCTCTCTCTCTGAATACCCTAATATTTTCAGCACATATGAATTGATTTAATAGTTCACTATATTTATAAGTAGATAGTTAGTTCAATTGTTAGTTTGTTTTAGCTAACTTTCTAATAGTTGTTTTTGTTTCTTGTGTGAGGTGAACTGGAAGAGGATGTCTCAGTTGGATCTTGAACTGTTCAAAGGTAAATTTTAGCTCAATTTCTTTACAGGAATATTGTTGGCAAAAGCACAATTACAAAATGTCTTGAAGTATTAAATGATAGAAAGGGAATTTATTTAATTAACTCTACTCATATTGTTTTAATTTCAAAAATTCCCACCCCTTATTCTGTTGGAGACTATAGACCTATTAGTTTGCATAATGTCATTTATAAAATCATTACAAAAACTATTTCTAATAGACTTAAACCTTTACCAAACTCTTTAGTTTCCTCTTCATAAGCTGCTTTTATCCATGAAAGAGCCATAATTGACAACATCATTCTTGACCATGAATGCCTACATCTATTAAAAAGAAGAAAGAAGAACTTGAATGGTCTTGTTGCAATTAAGTAGGACCTCAGTAAAGCATACGATAGAGTTGAATAGATTTTCTCCAAAAAATAATGCTTAAACTTGGTTTTGACCCATGGTGGGTGTCTTTTATTATGGACCGCATCTCATCGGAAACTTTCTCTATTCTCATTATGGCAACCTAAAAGGAGCATTATTTCATCTAGAGGACTCAGCCTTGTCTCCTTATTTTTTTTTTTTTTTTGTTATTATTTGTAATTGAAGGTCTCTTATATCTTATCCAAAATGCAATATCAAGGAAGACTCTTTCAGGTTTACACTTAACCAATACTTGTCCTATCATTTCACATCTTCTATTCATGGGTGACAACATGATCTTTTGAAAAGAAAAAAAAAGAAAGAATTATTAATCAATAAACAAATTTTGAACTCCTATGAATTAGCTCGGGTGAAAAGATCAATTATGATAAATCGACAATACTCTTCTCAGCTAATGTTAATAAGGACAGAGCTAATTTCTTATGTAACATTCTGGGAATTTCTAATGTGAATGACTTAGGACTTTACTTTGGTATCCTGTCAATTCTCTCAAGAAGTAGATCCAAAGATTTCAGTTATATTCTATGCAAATTTGATCAAGGCTGGAAAAGGTCTTTTTTCTTTAAGGCTGGAAAGGAAATATTAATTAAGAGTATTGGTCAAGCTTTACCCACCTATGCTATGAGTTTATTTAGACTACCAAAAGACTTTTGTAGCAATATCACAAAATCATTTTCGAAATTTTAGTGGGACTCTCAAGTTAACAAAAGGAAGATTCATTGGATGAGTTGGAAAAGAATGCATCTTCCAAAAGTTCTAGGTGACCTAAATTTCATAGATTTAGAAGGTTTTAATCAAGCCTTCATCGCCAAACAAGTCTGGAAAATTTTAATGAATCCAAACAATCTTGTTTCTATGGTTTTGAAAAGCCTCTACTTCCCAAACTCCCCAATCCTTGAAGCTCAACTTGGTAAAAAGTCTTCTTCAATTTGGAAAAGTTTTTGCTGGGGGAAAACTTATTGATAAAAGGTCTACGTTGTAGAATTGGAAATGGTTCTTCGATTCACTTGTTTTTTGATCCTTAGATCCCTTGCCCTAATACTTTTAAACCCATTTGTTTCAATCCTCTTCTTACAAACTAAAGTCACTGATTTCATTCATCTAAATGAATCCTGGAATATTAATCTTTTGGATGAGTACTTGTTCGAAGATAATATTGCTTGTATAAAAAAAACCCTATTAACATCAAAATTCTCAACAATATGATATAGAATTTTCAAAAATCAGGAATATAATTTGTAAGAAGTGGATGCATACTTTATATGAAGAAGATCATAATGGCTTGGGTCTAGAATAACTTATGGATATTAAAAATCCCTACTAGAATCAAACACTTTCTATGGAGAACTCTTGATAACATTTTCCCTTTGTGTAATGTCGAAGCAGAATGCATTGATCACATCCTCATTATTTGTTCTAGAGCCACTGCCTTGTGGAAATTGGTCTCTGGTTGCCCTTCATTATTCGAAGATTTCAATTCCAGCTTTGTTGGTAGATGGTTTCATATTCTGTCATCTTCATCTCAAGAAGTTTTATCTCATATAGCCATTGCATGCCGACCGTAAAAGATTTATTTTCGCACTTTTTAAATAAATAAATCTAAAACCATCTTCCAAAAATATTCTCCAAAAAAAAAAAAAAATATAACTTTCTTAAGATGGAAGTTGGGAGGTAATCTTTTACCAACTTTCCTATGATGGAAGTTGGGAGGTAATCTTTTACAAACTTTCCTATGACAGAGATCAGGAAGTCAAGATATTGACTTTTCTAATATTCTTGAGATGATGAATTTATTTTGGGATCCTACATTAAATTAAAAATACAATTTACTAATAGCCTTTGGCCACTTATGGTTGTTTTCATTATTGATAATAACAATGATCAGTAAAATATGTGACATTTAAAAATCAAAACAAAAATATCTTTTTCTTTACAAAAAGTCTTTCTTTAATAACACAAGAAAATAAAATAAAATTGCATTATTGGAATGAGTGTTGTGAGATGCTAACACCTTCCTCATACACAAAAACCTACAAACCCTTTATGTTTTCTTTCCAGACCAATTTAGCATATTTTGGGTGTCCAGTCCCACTCTCCAAATCAAGATTGATAACGACTTTATTTTCCTCCTCTTGGGAACAACGTCAGTCGCTCTGTGTTGCAAACCCATAGGTCGTAGCAATAGCTTGACGACTCTATTGGGAAAATGCTTTATTTGTTTTCATGTTTATATATATATATATTATTACTATTGTAATCACACACATGTACACAAACCCCCTATCTGAGCTATACCCATAAGTTTAGAATCGAGGATTAGTAGTGTCGACTTTCGTGGAGCTATGTCTCCCGTATGGGTACGCAAAAACCCTCACTCAGGTCAACCTTATTCAGGATACTGATGAGGGTGCCTCTATTTTTTTCTTGAATAAAGAGAAAACAAAGGATAACTTGAGGACCTTGCTTCATTAGACATTATAGCCTAACCACACATATTACGTTTGTACATAGATGTAAATAATTTGTACTCCTGTTATTGTTATACTTCATAACTACGTCCCTCGATCTTCCTCATAGTTTTTCTCATTAAAAAAATATTCTCTTTTTTTAACCGTTATTTTTTTTTTTAAAATATACCTCTTTGCAAAAAAAAAAAAAAAAAAAAACAGTTTAAGTCAACTTGCATTCCAATTCATCCTCACCTCTTTCCATTTTTGCTTTATTAAAAATAAATCATTTATAAAAGCAAAAAAGAAGTCGAAGTAATGTTTTCTCCCTAATATTAAATAATCACATCCTAAAAGAGAGATTAAAAAGAAAAAGAAAAAAATTGCACGTCATCATTTGTTATAATTATTCACTTTTACATATTTGTAAATTTTGACTTTTATGTTTGTAACAAAATCTTTGACTTTTTTCTTTTTTAAAAAAGTTTCAAAGTATTGTTATTCCAAAATATCATTTTCTTAAAAAGGAAAACATTCAATTGTACATATTTTGCAATATATGTTTTCCATTTCCATTTTTTTGATTTTGTAAAAAGAGTATTTCAAAGTAAAGTTCTCCCTTTTTATTTTTATTTTCTTCGAAAAAAGTTATTTCACCACTCAATTGTACTTATTTTATAACATATTTTTCATTTTCGTTTCTTTGATGTTATAAAAGGACTATTTCAAAGTCATATTCTCCCTTTCTATTCTTTTATTTGAAAAGTCACACATCCATCGATTGTACATATTTTGCACTATTTTTTTTCATATTCTTAAAAAAATTCCTTGATTTTTTTTTTAAAGAGTATTTCAAGTCATGTCCCCCTTGTATTAATTTATTTGAAAAAGTTATGCATCATTCAATTGTACATATTTTCAAGTCTTTTTTGTTTTTTTTTAAAGGGAAAATCATTTGATTTTTCTTAAAGGGGCATTTCATAATTAGATTTTTTATGTTTATTGTTCACTTGAAAAAATATATTCATACGTCGTTCACTTAGACATTTTACAGCATATTTTTCATTCCTTCAAATCAAATCCTTTGATTTTTTTCTTGAAGTCTATGAAGTATTATTCTATATTTGCATTAAATTAATTTGAAAAAAAAAAGTTCTTCCATTTGCTTGTACATATTATGATGTTTCAAATAAAATTTTGGAAGCCTTTCTATTTTTTTTCTTTGGTCAGAATAATGTTTTTCCAACATTTTTATTCTAAAAAAAATAAAAGAAACATGCATCATTTGTTCGTACATATTTTCAATATTTTTAACAAAATCTTTTTTTTCTAACTTTTTTTAAAATAATTATTTCTCACAATAATATTATTGCACCATATATTTTTTTTAAAATCATGAATCATCTTTTGGTACATATTTTACGTATGTTTCTAACAACTTTTTTTTTTAAAAAAAAACTTTTTAAAGTAATGTTATTGCACCTTTTTTTTTATATATAAAAATTACAAATCATCTTTTTATACATATTTTACCGTCTATTTTTCATATTTCTAGCATGTTTTTTCAAGAAAAAGAAACTCGCCCTTTTTCTTTAGAAAAATAATGCATCATCTATTTTACATATTTTACCAAGTATTTTTATTATGTATAACAAAATCTAATTTTTTTTCCCTAAAAAAAATCTTAAAGTAATGTCATTGTACCATATTGATTTCTTAAAAAAAAAAAATCACTCTAACATGTATATATATATATTCTTTATAAATCTAACATTGTTTGATTTTTTTTTCAATGTAGTATTCTTTTACATATTCATTCATTAAACAAATCACGTGTCATTAATTTGTACATACTTTTTAGGTAATTTTCAAGAATTTCAAACACATCTTTAACTTTTGAACAAAAAACCTTATTTTAAAAGCAAAGTTCTTGTTTGTACATACTCATCTTCTTCTTAAAAAATACCATGCAATTTTCACTTGTACGTACTTTGAATCCTAATTTTCACGTTTTATACAAAATTCTTGCAAAGAAGATAAACATAAAAAAAAAAAATATATATTTTTCAACCTAATTATTCTGTTTCTTTTCTTATGAAAAATGGCATTTGTCATTTGACTTGTATGTATTCTTACCATATTTATCTTTTCTAAGTTTTTGAAACATCTTTGTTTGTAAAAAAAAGAAGTAAATTTTACTTGTAAAAGAGAAAGGAAAAAGGAAAAAAATTTCTAAATTAAAAAAAACAAATAGTTGATTTAACTTCATTCCATCTCCCCATCTCAAAAAAAAAAAAAAAAAAGTTCCATCTTCTTGATAGGAAACCTTGAAAGTTTAAATCATGTTTGAAAAAAAGTTGAGTTTTTTTTTTTTTTTTTTTTTTTTTTTTTTTTTTTTTTTTTTTTTTTTTTTTTTTCGGGTAAGATGACAAGAAGAAGAAGTGAAAAAGAAAAAAAAGAAAAAAAATTGTGAATGTCCTCATTGCACAAGTTTTATATAAAGCTCTCTTTTGCCTACAAGAATGCCACCTTGACCATATTTTCCTCTGAACCTCATTAAATAAATACCATACCACCCAAATCCATTTCCTAATATCCTTGACCTACATTTCTTCTTAGACCCATCATCCCATTTCGTTATTAACTCATTTGAGCTATTTGACCTAAATAAGAATTTTATTGGCCTACACTATAATATTATAGTGGGGCAATTGACTATTTTCTTTTGATCTATGTCGTAATACTACTATAGTGTGGCGGTTTGGTGTTTTTCTTTTGGCCTATACCATAATGTTGTTATAATTGGGCAATCCATTATTTTCCTCATCTTTACCCACATATTTGTCAACCTTAAAAACCAGGGTTTCATATTTTGTTTAGATGACTTCAAAAGTAATTTATAGTATTTATCTCTTACAGATACCATCTCAAGTCACGAAAAGATTTTGAATTTGGTCAGTTTATTTATAAGTTCCTTAACGACATATCTGATTCTTACGCTTTTCTCATACCTTTAAATTTTACATCCAAGTTATTTTGAATATCTTTCATATCTTTCATATCTCTCTTTGATCAATCCTATTCTCTTAAATAAAGTGAGTCATTTTCTGAAGACAATAACTTTAAGGATCAGATGTGCTAGCAACCTCGGAGTAGATCTTAGTTCAAGTTCAAATTACTGGCAAATTACCAACGACTTCACAAGGAGCTACATTTGGGAACATAGCATTTTGGTTTTTGAGATATAAAGTAGCATCAAGTAATGTGGCGTATTTACCACATAGTTGTCTTCAACGAGGGATGTGGAATGGAGGAAAAAAAAGAAAAAAGAAGGAAAAGAAAAGAAAAAATGAAAAGGAAAATTAAGAACTAGCAAGTAAAAGAATTTTTTTTGATCCTTCAATGTGTTGGGTTTTATGCCCTAAAACTCGTAGATAGTAAATGCTATCAATTGACCATCATCAATAAAGAGTTATTGATGTTAATTCAATAAATATTATTGATTGTGTTGTATTTTATTTTGTCTTAATAACCCTAAACCCAATAAACTAACATTCAAGGATGCCTTATGAGTCTTGAACTGTATGTAGAGACATATAGAGATCAATGTTCAAGAAACAACCTAAAGGATCTATAGTATAGGGATAAGACTGTGTACCTTATCCTAATGACACTATGGATACGACCCACTTTGTATTTGATACAAATGCAATAATCCAACGTGTTTGTGTAGGTGACACATTAGTGAAGGTATCCTATGCAATGAGTTTGCATAAGATCGAACCGTAAAATAGTAACCACTAGATATAACACCGTCCGTTAACTAGTTAGGTTCTTATTTCAATTGGATGATCTAGGCAACTTAGTCTTAATCTTGAGTATATTATGAACCCTTGTTCACGAGAGATTATCCTTTGATTTTTATGGGTGAGAGTTGCCAGTTTTTCAACTCAATAAGCCTACTATTTTAGGGACAAGATCGAGCGAGGAGCTGGGAACATAGTAATACAAGATGAAATTTACTCCTTACCAACTTCAAGGTAAGTAGATGAGTATTCCATTAAGTGGTGTCTCCAAGACTTGAACAAAGGGTCCTACTCTCTCATTGGCTCGAGAGGGATTTCTGTTTATTGATTGGACCATAAACCGATTGTTCATTAGAGAAGCACTGATACTTAAGGATACAGAGGTAACTTAAGAGTAAAATGGTAATTTGACTCAGTTGGTGTTATGGACACTCGTGAAGAACTAATTTATTCTTATTGATCTATATCCGTGGACATAGAAATATATCTATAGTGAGAAAAGTGCAACATAGTTAACATAGTTAACGAATATTATAGAAATATATCCGTGGACATAGAAAAGTGCCCATAGTTAACGAATATTGATTAATTTGGTTAATGAGTTTAGCCAGTTCATCTCATATCGTTGGAGTTTCTGATCTATAGGTCTACCAATCCCCTTGTTAGCTCACTAAAGGATATTATAAAGGAAGGATTTGAATTGTTCAAATCAATTTAAAGAAATTGTATATTAATGTGATTAATATGTAATTGATTATAGATGTGATCTATAATTTAAATTAAGTTGGACAGAAATATTTGAATGAGATTCAAATATTTAATGCAAGCGAATTAGATTTATAAAGAATTTAAATTAATTGAGAGGTGGTGCACATAAACATACGATGTTTATTTATGTTAATTAAATATAGACATTAAATTGGATTTAACGTATAGATGGTTATTTAACTAATGTGCTAATTAATTAAATAAACATTTTTTAATTAATTGAGCACAAGGGTAAATTGGGAAAGACTTGGAGAAAAAGTTATTAACCATTCTCCATACAAATTCTTCTTTATGACCCTTTTAGGGCAATGATTTCGGTGAGATTTACCCTAGCCATCAAAACACAAATAATCTCTTTACTCTCTAAGAGAAATTCTCTATCTCTTCCTCTTTCAATTAGTTAGATACCACCTATACTTCTATTGGAATCCTTGAGAATAACAAGGTTATTCTCATGGTTGTGTTCAAGCTCGATTTAGAAGAAGTTCGTGCCAAGATCGAGAGGATTTTTCATGGAGCTCAGAAATCTTCAAAGATAAGAATGATCATCTCTTAGTTTTCCTTCTCCAAAGTATGTTATTTTAATATGTTTTTCCTTCTCCAAAGCATGTTATTTCATATGTTTATCCTTCATATGTTCTGTTTTAGAACACTATTTTTGTTTCTTCAAAAATCAATTTTCGAGATGCAAGGTATTCACACGCTTCCGCTCGGGATTTGATTCCTACAATTGGTATCGGGGCCAATTTCTTGCATCTTCGTTCTTTGTAGTTTTAAACAAAAATCAGTTTAGAGGTGGGTTTTTTTTTTTTTTTTTTTTAATTTAATCTACATTTTAAATGAAGTTTTGCAAGATTGGATTTTTTCAATTTTGGCACTTAAATTACTTTTAATGTGATTAAAATGTAAAAACCCTTTGTATTTTTTGGGCATTTAATTTTTGCTTTGAGTCTGTAAGTCTGTGTCGACGAAAGAGCAAGTGTTGCTGAAGAGATCGGAAAAACGGAGGTGTTCAAGGCAAGTTTGGAGCATTAAATGCACAAAACAGAGGCATTCCACCTTTCAGCGTTGCAACGCTAAAAGGCGAGGCATAACGTGCAATGTTACGAAGTCTGACGGAAGTTGGCGGCGCGCGAGCTGAATGAGTACTGAAGTTTTTTTTTTGGACCTAGGATGTTTTTTTTTTTTTGTTAATTTTAGGATTAACTAATTAAATTGATATAAAATTTATATTAATGTAATTAATTAATTTTGCATTAGAGTGCCAAAATTGGTCCAATTCTTGTTGTTTAAATTAATTTAATTATGCATTGGATGTATGTTTAGATTAATGTTTGAATTCATATTACATATTATATATCATATAGACTAAAAAATTCCCACCTTAGAATAAACATGTTTATACATCATAATTAAATATAAGTATTATATTTTATAGATGCATGATTAAATTAGCATGCTCATGCATCATAATATAAGTGTTATGTTACAAGGATGTATGAATACATTAAGCATGTTCATGCATCATGCTATGTTATAATTGTTATAATGAATGGTGGAATAATGTATGTGAATGCTTGATTTTCATGTATGATTAATATAAATGTTATATTTATCAAATGAAAATGGAATTTGCATTGAGCAAGACATTACTTAGAAGATATAATTTGTTGTATTTATTTAATGTCATTAGATGCAAATTTATAGGTTTTAATAAAGCACTAAAATATAAGTGTTATATTTTTAGTGAGATAGAATAAAATCTATAATCAAGAGTTGTATGTAAACATAGTCCCAAATTAATTTTAAAATGGTTTAAAATTAATTCACCTAGACTTCTATTAGAATTTTTTCTAATGAGATTAGAAATAGTTTAATCTTTTAATTTGTTTTAATAGGATTTATGAATTTTGTTAAAAGATTAAATATATAAAATAATTGCCCATAAGAGACCTTTGTTTAAGAAACGTTTTGTCTAGACAGGGGTATTTAAGCTGACGGAACATCTCCACCTAGGAATCGACCTGAAAGGTGAATTGGGCAAAAATTTTATAAGCAAACAATAAATGATTGATTTTATTAAAGAGTTTAGTAAATGAAATCAAGTATTGTTAAATTATTCAATATAAGTGTTATATTGAGCAAATTAAAAGGACTTAGATAAATTCATTAGCCAGTTTTTAACTAAGTATAATGAAACCTTAAAAATATTAGAATAATTTAGTAGAAGAAAATTGGTATATGAGATATATCAAATTTTAGTTCTCATGTCCCTAAAAGTTCACAATGTAAGATCTATGCTCGACTTTGTGTCGCCCTGGGTGCGGCCTCCCTTCGGAAAGTATTTTTATGGGTCAATAGCAAGGTGAATTGGTAAAGTGTTCATAGTAAGTGGGAGAGGGATGCGTGTCAATGTATCCTACGGTCTCCTCCATTAGGTTGTACCGTGAGATTCCTTTGGTTCGCCTGCGTGTCATTCTGGAGCGACCATCCTTTCGAAGGGTCTGATCATAGGAGTCGGAACAACACAAACTCTAGTAATGGATAGGGTCTCTTAGGTTAATCTTCAACAGTTGTCTTTCCTTCGGTACCCTATTTAAGCATACCTCTGGGAGCCAAAAATGAGAGGGTCACACTTACGGGATGAACTAAGCTAGTTAATGAATCCTTGATCGAAAAACGGTAGCTAAAAATTATAGGAGTAAGAGTTATTCTAGTATTAATGATTTGCTGAGATTGTCTCAATTCAAGGGAGGAGTAGCTGATCACCCTTTGGTGGCTGTTGCTCTAAACCTTTGAAGTATTGTTGCAAAAACTAAATCATTATTTTAATTAGGGTTCTATGATTACATGTGTTTTTGCTAAATTGATTAGATAATTAAGTAATGGGTTAAGATGTACGGTAAATCGTTTGTTATTCATTTCAACATGTCTTCCATAGTCATTTCCTTGCTTAAAAATGAAAAATTAATCGGTAAAAACTATGCGACGTGGAAATCTAACCTGAATATGATTCTGATTATTGAAAATTGGCTATTTATTTTGATGGAGGAATGTTCTCCCATCCGCACACGCAATGCATCCCAAGCATTAAAGGATGCTTATAACCGTTGGATGAAGGCCGATGACAAGGCCCGAGTTTACATCTTGGCAAGTCTGTCTGACGTTCTTACCAAGAAGCATGCGGCCATGATGTCTGTTGTCAGATCATGGAATCGATAAACAGTGAGGGTGTTGAGTTTTATGCCCTAAAACTTGTAGATAGTAAATGTTATTAATTGATCATTATCAATAAAGAGTTACAGATGTTAATTCGATAAATGTTATTGTGTTGTTTTCTATTTTGTCTTAATAATCTTAAATCCAATAAATTAACATCCAGGGCTACGTTATGAGTCTTGAATTGTATGTGGAGACATACAGAAATCAATGTTCAAGATACAACCTAAATGGTCTATAGTATAGGGATAAAGTTGGGTTCATAAATATGACCCACTTTTTATTTGATACAAATGCTATGATCTTACACGTTCGTGTAGGTGACACGTTGATAACGGGTAGAAATACACGTTATTACAACGCAATGATATAAAACAATGTAGGATTGCGACGGTAAAAATATATAAAATCGTGTCCAAAAGCATTAAGTTGAGAACATTGCAATCGCATGCGCCTATCACATTAAAGCAGCTAATTTACGTATTTTGTGCAGGAAAATACATTGGCGCAAGGCAGAATTGCAATCCAAGGAATTCAGCATCTGAGCGCATTAGAAGATTGCAACCGAAAAGCTATACGATTGTATGCGTTCCGAAGATCTGCTCAAGAAGGTGGCTGCATAAAGACAACACATCAAAGTGAAAGCTTAATAAATCATGATGGGACAGAAAGCTGATACGGTCGAATCCGAATTTAGTTGACAAGCCGTTAACGATGCACTGTACCAAGTACACTCAACTTTTCAGTGACAATTAATCTGTGCATCAGACAGAGATGTAATGACATCCCATCAATGAAATCATTTGAGAGAAAAGCTCTTCACCCTGAAGCTCTATAAATACTGAAGGCCACCTTCATTAAAGGGTTCTAGTTCGGCAGTTCAGAATTTTGGAGTTCTCTTTCACCATATACATAGAGATAATAAATAGTCGTAGTCTGTAATTCTTATACTTAGAGGCGGAGGCGAGTGAAGAGAGAAGACGTCAGAAGATCGTTCCTGGTCAGCTCGAGAGAGTGCCGGAAAGCATTGAGAACGGAGAGAGGGCCGACTCTTGCGAAAACAATAACATTCTTTTGGGCAGAATAGAGAAAAACACAGTGTAAAAGCCTTGGGAAGCAAGACATTGCTACCAGGCTCACTATCCCTACTTTCCATTGTCATTTTGCATTCTGATTTTATTTATAAAATGGAATTTGCATCTCTACATCTGTTCACTCTTTTTACATTACGCATGAGTAACTAAACTTCCGAATGGGTTGAGAAACACTTAGCTAGCATGATCTAAGATCTTCATTCAATCTACTAATTAATTTCATTCAAATATGCGATCATCTTATCTTATGTATGCGTCCATCACCTCTTTAGAGCTACTTGAGAGAGAGTCTAAATAAAGAACCTAGACTTGAGAGAGTTAGGTTAGAATCTAGGCTTGAGAAATTCAGATTAGAACCGCATAAGCAAGAGATAGAAACTTAGAGATAACTTCTGTTTGCTAAAATGCATCGCATGTTCCCTAGAAATAGGATATGGTAATATGCGGTCGCCTTGTGTATGTGTGTATCATTCACCATCGCATAGACAAGAATAGAGGCTTTGACATAAGTCATATAGACATCATTGTATACATCGCATGAATCCTAAAATTAGGAGCCATAACATTTGCATTGAGAGATGACCTGCTGTTGTATGTGTGTAGCATGATCGCATAACTTGAACGCAATCTTAGGAAGTGTTAGCTAATTCCCTTCTCAACCCGTTCCCCGCATACTCATTGTAACTTTCGCTGTTATTGACTCTTTTCTCAAATCTGTCGCATAGGATTTATCTTTTAAACAAACATACCAACAAATTATTATTTTGATTGTTACCGCAAAGGAATCAGAATTTACCGTCGCATATTGTCCTCATAGTCCCTGTGTTCGACCCTGGGCTTACCAGGCAACCTAGTAGGATTTATACTTCGATTTTGCTAGGAAAACTTACATGTACAACGCATACACCACCATCGCAATATACACCATTATTTCATCATATTCACAACACATCACATGTGAGTGAGGGTATCCTATGCAATGAGTTTGCATAAGAACAGACTGCAAAATAATAACCATTAGATGTAATGTCGTTAACTAGTTAGGTTCTTATTTTCATAGGATGATCTAGGAAACTTAGACTTAAGCCTGAATATATTATAAACTCCTGTTCACGAGGGATTATCCTTTGATTTGTATAGGTGAGGGTGGCTAGTTTGCTAACTTAATATACCTACCCTTTTGGGGACAAGACCGAGTGAGAAGTTGAGAACATAATAATACAAGATGGAATTCACTCATTCCTGTCTTCAGGCTAAGTAGATGAGTGTTCCCTTAAGTGGTGTCTTTGGGACTTGAAAAAGGGGCTCTACTCTCTCACTAGCTCGAAAGGGGTTTCTATTTATTGGATGAACCATAAACAGGTTGTTCATTAGAGGAACACTAGTACTTAAGGAGTCAGAGGTAACCTAAGGGTACAATGGTAATTTGACCCAGTTGGAGTTACGAACACTTGTGAAGGACTAATTTACTGTTATTGGTCTATATCCGTGGACATAGAAATATATCTGTAGTGAGAAGAGTGCAACTGTAAGTCTTTAGTGGAATGTACCCATAAGTTAACGAATATTGATTAACTTGGTTAATGAGTTTAGCCAATTAATCTCATATTGTTGGAGCTTCTAATCTACATGTCCACCAGGTCCCCTTGTCAGCTCACTAAAAGATATTAAAGAGGGATGATTTGAATTGTTCAAATCAATTTGAGGAAATTGTATATTAATATGTTAATATGTAATTGATTATGGATGTGATCTATAATTCAAATTAAGTTAAAGAAACATTTGAATGAGATTCATATAATTAATTCAAGTGAATTAGATTCACAAAGAATTAATTAATAAATAAAGAGGTGTTGCACATATACATATGATATTTATGATAATTAAATATGTATATACGTTAAATTGGATTTAATGTATAAATAGTTATTTAATTAATGTGCTAATTAATTAAATAAATGCTATTTAATTAATTGTACACACGGAAAAATTGGAAAAAAACTAAGAGAAGGGGTTCACCCTTCTCTATATAAAGTCTTCCTTATGGCCCTTTTGAGACACATAAAACACAATAGAATTGCAAGCATTCATTGTGTAGTTTTCTTAAGTCACAAAAGAAATCATCTCCACTCTCCCAAAAAGTTTTCCGCCTCACCCTTTTCCAATAGTTGGATACCACCCATCATTCTATTGAAATCTTTGAGAATAACAAGGTTACTCTTGTGAATGTTTTCAAGATTATTCGAGGAAACATTCATGTTCAAGATCGTTGGAGTAGCCGTTCGTTGGAACATCGAGAGGATCATTTTAGGAACTTGGGTATCTACAAAGGTAAGAATGGTTCTGTCCTTTCCCTATAACATGCTATTTACATGTTTATTCTACGTATATTCTGTTTTAGTTTACTATTTTAGTTTATGTAAAAATTGATTTGTGGTATGCAAGGCATTCATATCGCTTTCGCTGCGGGATGTGATCCCTTTAGAGAGAACATGTTCTCGACCTAATGGTCTAGTTCAATGTCGGCGAAATAAACGATGCGATCATTGACGAACAGAGTCAGATGTCCTTTATTTTGGAATTTCTTCCAAAGAGTTTCTTTCAATTCTACAGCAATGTGGTTATGAACAAAATACAGTACACCATAACTACCTTCTTAATGAGTTACAGAGTTATCAGTCCCTTATGAGAGGTAAGGGACCAGTAGAAGGAAAGGCAAATGTTGTCAATTCCAAGAAGTTCCACAAGGGTTCATCCTCAAGAACTAAGTCTGCTCACTCATCTTCTGGTTCTAAGAAGAACTGGAAAAAGAAAGAAGGGAAGTGGAAGGCTCCCGCTGCTGGGAAAGGCAAGTGCAAATGCTTCCACTGCAATGTAGATGGTCACTGGAAACCTGTTTTCTTCCACTCCAAGTACCTCGCCGAGAAGAAGAAAGAGAAAAAAGTTAAATATGATTTACTAGTTCTTGAAACCTGTTTAGTGAAAAATTACCATAATGTCTGGATACTTGATTCGGAAGCCACTAATCACGTTTGTTCTTCTTTACAGGAAATTAGTTCCTTCCAGCAGCTCGAAGAGGATGAAATGATGCTCAAAGTTGGAATGGGAGACGCCATTTCAACTCGTGTAATGAGAGCTGCTAAGTTGTTTTTTAGGAATAAATTCTTTTTTTAGAAAACCTATATATTGTTCCTAAAATGAGGAGGAACCTTGTTTCTATTTTCTATTTAATTGAACAATCGTACTCTATTTCTTTTTCATCTAATGAAGCGTTCATTTCGAAAAATGGTGTGACTATCTGTTTCGCTAAAATAGAAGACATCTTATATGTGTTAAGACCAACTGAATCAAAAACACTTTTAAATCACGATATATTTAAAACTACGAATACTTAAACAAAAAGGCGAAGAGTTTCTCCAAGTAACAATGATACATATCTTTGGCATTTGAGATTAGGTCACATAAATCTTGATGGGAATGGGAGATTGATAAAGAATGGACTTCTAAGTAAGTTAGAAGATGATTCATTACCTCCATTTGAATTATGTCTTGAAGGAAAAATGACTAAAAGACCTTTTAATGGAAAAGGTTATAGAGTCAAAGAGCCCTTAGAACTCATACATTCGGATCTTTGTGGTCCAATGAATGTAAAGGCTAGAGGATGGTACAAATACTTCATTTCTTTCATAGATGATTATTTGAGTTATGGTTACTTATACCTAATGGAACATAAGTCTGAAGCCTTTGAAAATTTCAACGAGTATAAGGCTGAAGTTGAAAACCTATTAGGTAAAAGATTAAAACATTTCGATCTGATTGGGGTGAAGAGTACATGGATTTAGAATTCCAAGAATATATGATAGAATATGAAATTCTATCCCAACTTTTAGTACCTAGTACACCTCAGTAAAACGATGTATCAGAGAGGAAAAATAGAACCTTTGTTCGGAGCTAAGTAGGTGTCTTTAGTTCTACCTAACCTGAAACAAATAATATTTATGAAGCTCGAATAACAACCTAACTAACTCGTAGTTAAAGTGGAAGTAAGAGGTCGATCCACAGGAAAATGTTATTTAATCGTTTCTTTAAACAAACTTAACTATAAAAGCTATAAAACGGGGGTTTTTTATTAAGACAAGAAACATGCTAAAAATAAAAAAAGATAAAGGATAATTGTAACAAAGTTAAGAGCAATCTCACTTCTAATCCAAGTTAGATGCTCATTGCAATTCTTATCATTGAATTCTACAAATTTAATTCACAATCAGATTAAGCACGCAACTACTTACATAACTAGATTAATCTAGTCTCTACAAAGGTGGACAACTAGCAATAACCTAGTCAAGAAAGCGCCCTAATCAAGATTAAGGTAGGATAATCTTAACCCTAATCTATCTACATGCTTCTACCTCTATTGGGTTCCTTTGCGGCCATATATAAGAGAAAATACGTCCATTAAGTTCTATGATTCAATTGCGTTGATTAATTATTAAGATAGCTTACTCAATTAACTGAATTTTCTCAAAATCTAGTAATTAGTATGTCATAGGATAGTCAACCATTCAACACACAATTACTATTGCCTCTTAGAGATCTTGGCTAGGCATTCTATCAAACACATTAAAAGCAACATATTCAATCATGAGTGAATGTGACAAAACCAAGCATCTAGACTAAACATGTTCAAGATATAGATAATTCAACATGTTTCAAGAATTAAAAACAAATTCAAGAATGTTCAAATTCAGATTGCTAATAATAAAGAAAAGTTGAAAACTCAAAAGAATTTGCAAGAACTCTTGAAATAGAAACAAGATTGAATTATTCTTGAGTTGAATTTATTTTGGGATCCCAAATTAAATTAAAAATACAATTTACTAATGGCCTTTGGCCACTCATAATTGTTGTTCATTATTAGTAATAATAGTGATCACTAAAATATGACACATTTAAAAATCAAAACAAAAAAAAAATATTTTTCTTTACAAAAGACCTTTCTTTAATAACGTGAAAAAAGAAAATAAAATTGCATTATTGGAATGGGTTTTGTGGGTGCTAATACCTTCCTCATACACAAAAGACCCCGAAACCCTTTATGTTTTCTTTGCAGACCAATTTAACATATTTTGGATGCTCAATCACACCCTCTAAATCAAGACTCGTGACGACTCCATTGTCCTCCTCTTGGGAACAATGTCGTTGCTTCGTGTCGCAAACCTGTAGCGACACATATTCATGTTAAATATCAGGTTGAATTGGAAAATCCTGATATCTAATTAGATCACCTTATTCTTCATGGGGAGCATCATCATCAAAATATCGCACTCTATAGATGTTAGTGTATGCAAGGCCATTGTCGCCGTTCTAGCCATTGCAGGCATTCTATCAGATATTGCCATATTTGCAAAAGTGTGCCGATGAAAAAAAAAGGAAGATGTCCTAGAACAATTAATAGTGTAATTAAACAATAAAATTAAATCATCATATTAAATAACAAATTCATATCGAAAAGTGATACGATGCTTTTTACTTTCGTTATGTATCGCTTGCTACTGTTAGAATATCATTCGATATACCCATGCTCAACCTTTATACCATTGTTGATAGTAAGTCTATTAACAATCAAATTTTCTCAATTGTCCCAAGTTGATATTTGAGGAGCCAAATATCTAATCCAATCTCATTCATATCTGCCTCGTAGATCATGTGAATGTAGTAGAGCATCTGTGTCACAAGGTTCAAGAATTTTTTGCAACCTCCCAAATTAGCGCATCATACGATCTGGATAATGCCACTCTACCACAAAAAAACATGTGAGTGGACATTTGGATATCCATATCTCATAACCATCAAGACAATTCGACAACCTTTGGATTAGATGATTATATGTCTCCCAAATAATCTGCATATATTTCAAATATGAGTGAGCAAACAAACTGAAATGTTATTAAATGGATAATATATAAATGAATGTAATCGTACTTGATTAGGCGTTAGTGTGTCCAATATGTATCTATACTGGAGTAGAACATTAGTAGGTATTCTAACAACAGAGAAGTCGTCATTCCACCTAGAACAATCATAAGTTGAGTATTAGTTATTATTAAAGTGCAATAACAAATGTAGATAAAAAAAAGTTGATGAGTTAAATGTTTATCGTACTGTAAGTGGCCTATCACCCAAGTTGTTCTCATACTTGTGCAGTTATTGAGGTGTTAGAAGAGGAAATCGATCCCAAGCTCAAATCTGCAGCAACAGAAGAGGGTCTGCAATGTCTTTGCCATCAATACTTGCACCATTACATAATTGTCTATATAGCCATACAAGACAAGAAACCTCCTAACTATATGTTCCAACAACATTAAAATATTCTAATAGAGGGAGATACATGAGGTGTACTCGACTGATAGATTTATCATGACCAATCCTCCAAGTGTAAGAATATAGGCTCGAGCATATTGTTGGAGTTAGTTTTTGTCAACATCATTTGGTAGATGGGCAAAATTATTAAATTGTTGGGCTAGCCATGACAGGCTAGGATGACCTCCCTTCAAAACATTGTCATTCTTTATCACTCCTAATAGATCGTAACATAAATATTCCCAGTTATAGTTAAGTGACCCAACCAATGCTCGGTCGTTAATCGAAAGTTCGAATTGGATGACCTACATCCTTCAAAGTGATCGTACACTCCTCATATAACATGTAGAATGTGTGTCTCCTGTCACCATCGTTCAACTAAGGCGGCTATCAAATGGCAATCTAATTATATAAATTTAATGCATGATACTCCATAGAATCTTGACGCTAGTAGATAATCTAAAATACGAGGATCTGGGTATTCCATTATTTAAATGTTAAAAAAGTTGATGGTTCAATCATTTACTCCAAGTTTGTCATTTTTTTTACAATAAAGATAAGACATTTTAAAAATGGATGAAATAAAAACCTTACTCAAAATAGAATAGTAAAAAATGAATATTATAAAATAGCATTGTGAAAAAGGAAAGAGTGAAATTCTAAAAAAATTGTAAAAACTATATTTTAAAATTTGTACAGTTACTCATATAGGTATTTATTTTTTTCACCAATATAATGATTTAAGTTATTACTATTTTTATTTCAGCATCTAATATATTTGGAAACCAAGAGAAAAATAAGTTGAGATTATTATTCAAATTAACAACATTAAAAAATGATTTTAACAAAGTAATGTCGTAGTTTTGTTATTTTATTTCTTTATTCACATATTAATTACGGTTTTTTCTTTTGTTTTTTATCTTCACTTTTTAAACGTTGATTATTAAGAGAATCAATGATTTAGTGGCATTTTTTTTACTAATTATATTTTACAAAATCAAATACGCATGCAATCCATAACTAAAATACGGTCATTTTCGTTATTTTATTTCTTTATTCACATATTAATTACAATCTTTTTTCCCGGTTTTTTTAACTTCACTTTTTGAACATTATTTATTAAGAATCAATTAGAAAACCAATTATGATTTAGTGATATTTTTTCAAACTAACTATATTTTACAAAATCAAATATGCATGTTGTGAAGGAGAACTATGGCCCAACAACTTCTCAGCTCAACGATTCACAGCCTACAACCCAACAACCAACCCCCCAATATTCACCTCTGCAAGACCGTTGCAAATCACATGTGTAAATTCATTATTTTTGGATTTTGTATTCTTTGTCTTTGTATAGGCCATTGGCTATTCATCTTCACGGTATAAATATAGATATCTGTAAATCATTCATTGGGAAATATACAAGGAATTAATTCTCAAGGCTGCTCTCTATTTGCTATACTTAATATAGGCGGTCTATTTGACTTAGTATCAGAGCCTATGACAAACACCCTTTTTAATTCCTTCAACGGTAGTAGTCAATTCATCAACCCTACCTACAATAGCCCGCCGTTGAACTAGCTTCTTAACCAAATCACCACGATCGAGCTAGAGCGTGGAAACTTCCTTCTTTGGAAGAATCTTACCTTACCAATCCTGAGAAGCTACCGATTGGAAGGACATCTGACTGGAGAAGATGTGTGTCCTCCGATGATGGCTGAGTAAGGAGAATTGGACACAAATCCAGCCTATGGAGCTGGTATGCAGGTCGATCAACAACTAGAAGGTATTTCGGGAGCCTCTAGCTCGTCCTTTGCTCCAGCTGTTACGGTAAGTCCCCTTATCAGTCTTGGATTGCCATCAATTAGCTTCTTTTGGGGTGGTTGTATAACTCTATGACTGTGGAGGTTGTAACACAAGTGATGGGACATGAAAGTGCTCAGAGTCTGTGGAGTGCAATCCAGGAGCTCTTTGGAATTCAGTCCCGAGCTGAAGGTGACTATCTTCGCCAGGTATTCCAAACTACTAAGAAATGATCAATGAAAATGATTTATTACCTTAGAACAATGAAAAACCATGCTGATAACTTAGAGCTTGCTGGCAACCCAATTCCACTTCAGTCACTGGTATTACAAGTCTTGATAGGATTAGATGAAGAGTACAACCCTATTGTAGCCACGATTCAAGGAAGAGCTGAAACAAAGTGGGCTAATCTGCATTTGGAGCTGCTAGTTTTGAGAAACGACTTGAACTACAGAACACTAGTAAGGTAGCTTCTCTAGGAAATGCCTCTGCCTCTATCAATCTTACAACAAGACACAACAACAATCAGTCTCACAATGGAAATAAGCAGCAGAACAATCCCAACACTCAACCTCATTTTCAAAACAATGGACAAAGAGGAAATGGGCATGGCCGAGGCAGGGGTCGATGGAATGGTGCCAATAACAACAGATCCACTTGCTAAATTTACTTCAAACAAGGCCACACTACCCTCACTTGTTACAAATTGCTCAACAAAAACTTCACTCCTAATCAGAATATGCTATAAAAAAACAGAAGTCAAGCTCCAAGGCAAATGTTTGATAACCAACACTTACCACTCAATCAAGCCCTGATGGTAGCCCAACCAGTCCCTTCTTGGCCACCCCTGAGTCTGTTGTAGATCTCGGATGGTATATGGACAGTGGGGCTTCTAATTAATGATCCAAACAACTTGACCTACTCATCTAAATATGGAGGTACTGAAAAAGTGACAATAGGTAATGGAAGTACTATTCCTATTTCTCATATTGGTTCTTGTTCCTTAGTGACAAACAATGGTTTAGTTAACCTGGAAAATGTTTTATGTGTACCTGAAATAGCTAAGAATCTAGTCAGTGTTTCAAAATTAGCTAAGGATAACAAGATGGCTATTGAATTTTTTGATGACTGCTGTTTTGTTAAGGATATCTGTACAGGCAAGGTGGTGCTGAATGGGGAACTCAATGAAGAACTATATAGGTTGAAGGCAACGAGAGCTGCTGGCAATCTAGTGAAGTCAAACAGTCCCTACTTGACAAAGGATGGTAAAATAATGGCTTTCTCTGCTGTTGCTCAAAGTAGTAGTGTCAATGTAGTTGTGTCCAAGGAAATTTTGCATAGAAGACTTGGGCATCCATCTTTAAAAGTTATGAATGATGTAGTTAAAAAGTGTAAACTGCCAGTGAAAGTCAATGAAGTTTTTGTTTTCTGTGAAGCATGCAAGTATGGCAAGTCTCATGCTCTTCCCTTTTCAAACTCTTCATCTCATGCATCCTCACCTTTTGATCTAATACATTCTGATTTATGGGGCCTTGCACCAGTAATGTCATCTAATGGTTATCGCTATTATGTTCACTTCCTTAATGATTTTAGTAGATTTGCTTGGATATATCCATTAAAGTTAAAAAGTGATACCTATGCTGCCTTCACTCACTTCCTTAATATGGTGAAAACTCAGTTTGGAACCATTATAAAAGCTTTTCAATCAGATAATGGAGGAGAAGTTAAAAGAATACATCAACTGTGCAATACTCTAGGAGTTAAATCAAGATTGTCTTGTCCATATACATCCACACAAAATGGTAGAGCCGAAAAGAAACATAGACACATTGTCGAAATGGGTTTAACCCTACTAGCTCAAGCCTCAATGCCCTTACGTTTCTGGTGGGATGCCTTCATGACTTCTACTTTCATCATTAATGGCCTGCCCTCACAAATTCTAAAAAGAAAGTCACCAATGGAAACACTTATTCACAAACAGTTGAATTTCTCTGAACTAAGAACCTTTGGATGTGCTTGCTACCCTTACTTACGACCGTACAACAACCAAAAGTTTTAGTACAAGTCAGAAAGATGTGTGTACTTAGGGACTAGTCCAGTTCACAAAGGCCACAAGTGTCTCACCCAATCGGGAAAGATTATAATATTAAGGCATGTCGAATTTGATGAAACTTTCTATCCTTTTATTTCAGGTTTTGCAGCTGAATCAATGCAGTCCCAACCTACTGTCAAGACATCCCTCATCTATCCACCACCACCATGGCATGACCAACCTTCCTACTCCTTACCTTCACCAGTCAGTCCCTCAGATCCTTCATCAAGAATAAACCTTCCAATCCTATCTAATAGCCCAAATCAAACCCCTTTCAGGCATGTATCAGACTCCTATTAACCTGCTCCTTCCACCCCGTCAGCATCCAAATCAATATCTCCATCTTCGGTCCAACTACACACCTCCCCTCTGCCTCAAATATCCTCCATGCTGCCCATGTCCAATCCCTCTACTTCTTTCTCTACTAACTGCTCCAATCCATCCTCTCTCGATGGCAAAAATTCTTGTACACCGTCTGCACCCCTTGGCCATCCTATGATCACTCGTGCCAAGGCTGGAATATTCAAGCCAAAAATCTGGATGACAAAGGCCACAACTCGCGACTGCACTCTCATTGAACCTACACAGATTATTGATGCACTGGCCACTTTAGCTTGGAAAAATGCCATGGATTTGGAAGTTCAAGCTCTAGCCAAGAACCATACGTGGGATTTAGTACCAGCTCCTCCTCAAAAAATAATTGTTGGTTGTCGTTGGGTGTTTAGAATCAAGAGGAACTTAGATGGCTCTATTCAAAGGTACAAAGCTCAACTTGTAGCAAAGGGGTTCCATTAAAGTCCTGGTGTAGATTTTTCTTAAACCTTCAGCCCCGTGGTCAAAGCCTCTACCATCAGAGTAATTCTAACACTTGCTGTCTCTTATAAATGGCACATTCGACAACTAGACTTCAATAATGCATTCATAAATGGTCATCTGGAAGAAGACGTCTATATGTCCCAACCTCCAGGATATGTCAACCAATACACTTTACATTCGTGGGGCTTTACTAGCAGTCGTGCTGACACCTCTTTGTTTATATATAGGAAAAGCTTAACCATTGTTCTCATGTTAGTTTATGTTGACGATGTGATAATTATAGGTAACAATCTACAACTCATCAACAACATCATTGCTCGGTTGGACACAAAGTTTGCTCTCAAAGATCTTGGTCCTATTTCCTTGGAATTCAGGCCTCTCGGGTTAGCTCTGGCCTTCTCCTAAATCAAGCCAAATACATTGATGATCTACTTTCTCGGTTGGAACTGACACAACTTAAACCAGCCCCTACTCCCTCTGCTGTAGGTAAACACTTCTCTCTTTCTGATGGCACCCCACTGCCTAACCCCTTTGTTTACCACAGCACCATTGGAGAACCCCAATATCTCACTACCACCAGACCGGACATTGCCTACATTGTCAACCATCTCAGCTAATTCTTGAAGCAACCCATTGATATCCATTGGTAAGGGGTAAAGAGAGTACTTCGGTACCTAAGTGATACTAAACACCATGGCCTACTAATTTCGCCAGCAGCAAACCTTACAATAATAGCCTTTTCTGATGTGGATTGGGCATCCAATATAGATGATCGAAGATCTATAGCTGCCTATTATGTCTACTTGGGCAATACCGTTGTCTCTTGGTCCTCTGAGAAGCAAACGGTCGTGGCAAGGTCCAGCACCGAGTCTGAATATCGGGCCCTCGCTCACGCATCTGCTGAAATTATATGGTTGAAACAGCTTCTTCATGAACTTGGCATTTCCACAGCTTCAAAACCAACATTGTGGTGTGACAACATCAGTGCTGGTGCACTAGCTACCAATCCGGTCTTCCATGCCAAAACTAAACATATAGAAATTGATGTTCACTTTTTCCGAGATAAAGTACTTGAAGGTGCTCTTGAAGTCTGTTACATCTCTTCAGCAGACCAAGTAACCAATTGCCTCACAAATTCTCTTTTTCATTCTCAATTCTCCTACCTTTGCTCCAAACTCGGGGTAACAGAATTACCTGCTTGTTTGAGGGGGATGTGAAGGAGAACTATGGCCCAACAACTTCTCAGCCCAACGATTCACAGCCTATAGCCCAACAACCCAATATTCACCTCTGCAAGACCGTTGCAAATCACACCTGTAAATTCATTATTTTTGGATTTTGTATTCTTTGTCTTTTGTACAACCCATTGGCTATTCATCTTAACTGTATAAATATATACTTGGATATCTGTAAATCATTCATTGGGAAATATACAAGGAATTAATTCTCCGAACTGCTCTCTAGCTGCTATATTCAATATAAGCTGTCTATTTGACTCATGCAATCCATAATTAAATACTATCAAAATCATAACAAAACCATATCAACATGAAATAATAACAAAATCATATCAACTAAATACTATCAACATCTCTTACAAAATCAAATATGAAAATTCTAATTAATTAGTATCGAAATTCAATAATAATAAAATCATAACAACATCAAATATCAAAATATATATATTTAACCTTGAGTTTCGTATCTTCAATTTCACACCAACTTGTCCCAAAGAACATTAATCTCAACTAGAATATATTAGAGCAATGTAAACAATAAAATATTTCATTTCAATTAAAAGTAAATAACCAAACACGTAACCTTTGAAAGATTGTGCAGCTTTTTTCTTAAATAATCCTATAAACCTATGAGTAGTAATTTAAAAAAAAATCAGTAGAAAATCGCGTTAATTTATAATGAAATAAGAAAAATTTTATACCTTACATAAAAGAAAATTAAAATTATCACTTACATGAAAAAAAAAGTAATATTATAACTTACGGCCGGATTTTAGGAAGAAAAAATGAAGAAGGAACATGAATAAAAAATGAGCTTTGAATACATTAGAAATCAGCGCAGCCGTCAATGTCGCATCAGCCTATGGAATCTTGTCAGACGTCAACTCACTGTCTTTTATAAGAATAATATCATTAAAAGATAAAAAAACATAGAACCTGACAAATTGAAAAGAATATGAGCCCAATGATTTCATGTTGTCACTTTAAACATTTTATTGAATCTCATAAGTAGTTGTCTCTCAGGATAGAATATATTAATTTTCTTATGGAAGTAGTACTCCGTACACAAGATCCAACGAACTACACTTTGAGAAAATAAATCGAACTTCAACGACTTTATAAAAAGGGAGAAAGTTTTAACGTGAGAAAAGTGATAATGAAAAAGTTCTTTTTTTTTTTTTTGTGGCCATTTGAATAGTCGTATGTCTTCTTCAAGTTGATTATTTTAAAAAAGACATTCATTCATGAAACAATGCGACTCTACATGAATGATCACATACCATTTATTCCAACAATCCTCTCCATAAATGCTAAGTTGATAATTTAAGATAAAAAGAAAAAGAAAACATTCAGCATTTCCCAATGAAGAATTTGCATCGAGATAAGTAGTAAACACTTTGAACTTTTCCTAATGAATATCAATCGAGTTTACTTAGCTAATCAGTAGACTTGATGTCTTGAACTGTATTAGCCATTCTAGATTAGACTAAGAAAATTGAAGTCACATAGTTTCTCATTATAACAAAGTTTGTTCTCATAATTGTGTTCATTTTAGCCTTGAACACCGTATGGTCTTATGAGTGTTTTAGAGAATTCGCCTTAAAGTTCTCATAGAAGCGACCCTTCACATTCACATAGGTGATTTCTAAAAAGAACATCGTATATGTTCTTTTCATAAATAATTATTCAACAACTTATAGAAATCATTAAAAGTACAATACTTATCCTAAAATACAATACTTATCCTAAAACCACACTTGTACTGTCTCATCATCCTTAGAATGGGTAAGAAGAAAACAAATTCAACATAGTACTCACTAAGTTATCTAGAGGTCGATTTGCCCGTTGAACCTAGATCTTGGGATCTCTAGTCAACTAGGTTGGGGTTGCCTTTCTGGTTAACTTATTAAAGACTTTAATCTCATTCTCCTTGATGAACGTTCAACCAACTCTTTAGCTAAGCTTTTTACAAGTGGATCCACAATATTATTTTTTGACCTTACAAATCCAATTGTGATAATTTCACTAGAAACTAATTGTCTAATTGTATTATGTCTTCGTCATATATGTCGAAACATATTATTATTCACTAAAGAGGTATAGGTTGTATTCATTTTAGGAATACTATACAGACATTTTGTAGCCAACTCAAACATATCTAAATCTCTTTTTAAATTGTTATATGATATTCTTGGATTATCAATGGGGAATAGTTACTTTTCCCAGATACCCTCACAATAATATAAAACTTTCAAAAGGTTTTCAACTTTTCCATAAGTCCCAAGGAATTTTCTATATTTTCGTATATAAAATTCTATACAAAATACAATTGACCTTTAAACAGTGAGACACATACACTAGATAAGTCTTATCACGGTTTTGGAATCAATTCATTTTATGGAACATAAATTTTTCGACCAGAAATATCATTGTTATGGCATTTTTTGTCTTACATATATCATTTTCCTCTAATGATTGCTATGGTTTTTCACCAAATTCATCAAATTCACCACTATAAACATTATATATTATGTTATCCAGTCCGTTCAAAATGTAGTTCATGCACAACTATTTTGCATGTTTCTATGCCTTAAGTACATGCAAGCAATTTTCATTTGTTGGCTTCTCATCCAAACATTACAACATCTTCTTTCATAAATCTTGCCAGGTATCGAAAGTTGTGAGGCAAAATAGAATTTCTTCTTGTCATCATTTGAATAAGCACTTAAATTTCTCATAAAATTTCTCCGTGATTTCCACCAACGTGTGATGTATAATTTGGTATTGTTGATGACATTTATGTGAAATAGATCACCAAATATCTATGAAACAAAGTAAATAACTTACCGAACAAGTTCTCACAAAATAAAATTAACATGTCAATAAATAAATTTAAGACATTATTCATCGTGCTGATACTTATAAATAACATGTAAATATTTGCTTAAAACTTGAAATATTGCATAATGTAATTCAGCATAATTTACATGCACATCACACACATCATACATAAAACTATAATAGTAAAAACATGTAAAGATAAGCCAAAGAAAAAATAATAATAACAACAAAAACAATGCAATACTCATGACTTAAATCACTATTCTCATACATATAATTGTATGAGTACAAAATTAGTGCTAAACATCAAAGAATAATCCATTGCAGATATGCTTGGTTTTGTTCTTTAGTGTACTTTGTTTTCGAACCCACTATTTTTTTTTTCTTTTAATTTAAGAAAAAAAATCCCAAACGATAGAAAGAAGGAAAATGGCTAATAGGTTTTAAAATACAAAACCACACTAAGATACAAATATATGAGACTTTTATGAAAAAGAAACTTCGTGAAGATGTCTCTTGATGACAAAAAAAAAAAAACACATAATAATTACATTTAATATTTATTCTAATCAATAAACCAGAGACACAAAAGTAGCACATAAAGTCAAAATACACATAAAACCATAATATATTCAACTAAATTACATACCATACATATTCTAAAACAATTTTATACATGTATGTGTTCTGGTGAAGTCGATGAGCAAAATTTCATTGATTTTACATACCAGAAGCAAATGGAAGCAATATAAATATTCTAAAACAATTGTATATATAAACAGAATATTAGTTTTAGAAATCAATAAATGTATATTTATATTTACATAAAAAACATAATATATAAAATTATTGTTTTATAATATATATGCAAACCAAATTAACCAATGAATATACAAAAAAACGGTAAAACAAAATACAAAGAAATCACATTAAAATTTGGTCGGAGCGTCCATAACACAAGATTCAACCAACAAAACAAAATCCCACCAGCCACACCATGCATGATAAAACAAAATTTAGGAGACTTTTTTTTTCTTCTTTTCTTTCGAAAGAACAGCCGTAAAGTACATTTTTTTAATGTTTAAACCGTTAGGGCAAATAAAAAACAGTAAAACCCATGTACGATCTTACCAATTTGAGAGAAACCTTAAAAATTAAAATAATAATGTTAGTTTTGAAAACCATTTATAAAAATATTCTACTTTTGAAACTATTTAAAAAAATATATATATATATATTTTTAATAGGTCGAAGGTTGAAAATTCGACATAGAAAATTCGACCTACTAGGTCAAATTTTCAACACTCAACCTTTACCTTTTTTTTTTTTTTTTTTTTTCTTTTTAATAATTTAAACATCAAGTGTTGAAAATTCGACCTATGTTTTTTTTAAAAAAAAAATCCAAAAATATTTTATCATTTTATTATTTTATTTAAACTCTAAAAAGAACAAATTAAAAAAAAAAAAGTGTAAATTAAAATATCTCATTTCTATAAAAATAATTACAAAAATCAATGTATCCCACAAGGCGAATGTCATCGATTTCGAGCTAGTTGCCGTCGTCGATTTCGAATTTGAGGTTGCTCTAGTTCTTCTTTATGTTGCCCTGGTTTTTATTTTTTATTTTTTTTATTTTTTATGTTGCTCTGGTACCTCTGCAGGTGCTTTATGATATTAATATTCATTATGCTCTCCACGACCCCGACCATGTCCATCTCTGAGTCATAATGTCTTGAACAAAATGTTGGCATCATCATCATCAGACTAACATAATCAGTTTGACTCTGCGTCTGCATCACAGGGGCAACTCTTCCACATTATGGGCAACCTCATCAAACTCATCCTCTTCCTGTATAGGTTCTCTACATCTAGGAGCTGGTGGAGGAACAATAGGTATATCGTGTATATAATGTATCTCCTCCATATAGCTTTGGTTGTCACTACATATAGTAAGAACCTAGTTCGGATCATTCGCAACATCACGGAGTCCACTATTGTTCGATCTCTATGAATTATAAAACAATTAGATAATATTTAAAATAAAAATAATTAGATAATATTCATTCATTTACCAGATGATCCACAGCTGCTCCCGGACGAGTGACGTAGCACCTTGTGATATTATTATATCAATGAATGTAGTCTTGAGTAACATCCTTGTCAAACTGTTCAATAGAAACCCCCACTGCAATAAACCTTGTACGATAGTGCCATCGCACTACCAAATGTACAACTTTTTTGGACCAATTTACAGTCCCTAAGTCAATATCATGCAGTAGGGGTTCAGTATTACAAGGCGATGGGATATCCTGCTGAAAACCGAATTGTTTCATCACCTTGTCAGGAAGATGCCACTCACCAATGTGAAAACATGTGAGAGAACTCATCGTCTACCATATGTTTTGACCATTCGTACAGAAATTGGGCAAAGTATGCATAATAATTTTGTATGGTTCCCAAATAACCTTAAACACAAAATATTATATTAGAGAACATTAAAGACCAATACAATAAAAATGTGTATAAAATAATCAATTAGGTTCAGTGTAATGTACCTGATCAGGTTGAAGCAGATCAAACATGTATCTATACTGGCTGACTACATGTGTGGCTGTCCTAGTCACACAAAATCTGTCTCTCCATCTAAATTTTTAAATTGATAATTTAGAATCTAAATTAACTAGATCAGTGATATAAAAATTAAATTGAATTAAAATAACATACCGAGAACCGTAGGCTCGTCTAGCTAACTGAACGCCATTAACATGTTGTAGTTATAGAACCATTGTTGGAAATTACTCTCAAGACCATAGTTACAAAAGTATGAGAGGCCCAACTATCTCTCGAACCTCAGGTCTTGTTGCTTTGCATAGTTGTCTATACAACCATGCCAAATATGCTCCACCCCACGAATACCACCCCGCATCATAGAAGTTAGCTATTAGTGGCAGGAACATCAAGTAAACAAAATGACTTGATTTTTCGGAAAACAGACTTCCATACATCATTTGTAGTATATATGAGTGATAGTGAGATTGTTGGGTGATAAGCGACAGTGTGATATCACTAGATGATGAAACTATGCGACGGGGTGTAAGCGTTATGCTATAGGCGCAAGCATTAGATTATGAGTGACAGCGAGAGGGCTGGATGATGAACGACAACGAGAGGGCTAGATGATGAGTGACAGTGAGAGATTAATTAAACGATAGAGCTATGCGATGAGTGTAAGAGCTACACAATGGACTAGACGATTGACTAAGTGTTTATGTGTTGCTGAGGCTTGCATTACACAAGGTTGATGGATTCACCCGGACAAGTGGCTGAATCGAGAGAAGGTTGAGCTTGAGTTAGTAGGAGGTGGACAAATAGAGTTTCATGCAAGGAAGACTTATGCAAGAGGAAGACAACTCAGACTTCATGAAAGTAGGTGAGTGGCATGGGAGTAGGTGAATGGCAAGGAAGTAGGTGGTGGCAAAACTTGGTGCAGAGACTCCAAAAGTTGCTAAAGAATGAGGTGTCATACGTTGGAGGCTTTGTGAGATGTCAAGGAACAATTCCTAAAGCCTATAAATACCACCACAAAGTGTCTCTTCAGTTCATAACACAAATCCTCTTCAAAGTATATTAGGAAGATGTTTGAGAGAAGATTCGAAAGAAGACCATGCATTGATCAAGTGGTTCTAAGAGAAGGAGATGTTTTCAGACAGTAAGGTCCTAAAGTAGCATCAACTTGAGACGAGGCGTTCTCCCAGAATACTCAAGAATTTTGAATGATTCTAAAGCCACTTGAAAGATATGTGAGTCTAGATTTCAAGTAAGGGCTGATGGAAGAAGAAGCTCAAAGGAATCAGGCTGGAGAGTGAGGAAAATACAGAAGGTTCGAGCTCTCAGGTAAGCTTGGGTCAGTCTTGATGATCTGAGCTGAGATTTTAAGGTAAGCTTTCGAAGACATTTGAGAACATTATTGTAGAAGGAAGTATCTCAAAATAAGGCTTGAAACTATGAGTAATTTAAGATTGAACTTAAATATGGAATTTAGGGTTCAAAAGGGAACCTGAGGAAACCAAGGAACTTCTAAAGAGAAAGGTTCCTACTCAACCAAGGTGAGTGGTAATTTCCTTGATGGTCTTAAGCATATCTTATAGAGTATATGTATATGCTTATGTTATGAATGATTAATTTGAATGAGAATGAGATATGTGATTGGAAATGTTAGGGGGTCAATAGACCTAGTTCTTGAGCTTGGAGCAGAACCTCACTGGATGGTCAGAGGACCGAGAGGTCTAGTTCCTGAGCCTTGTGGGAGGAACCTCGTATGGGATGGTTAGAGGGCCAGTAGGCCTAGCTTTTGACTCATAAGCGGGGGTCTATGTGTACATAGGAAACATATGGAACGCAAGAGAGTAAACGTTTATGACTAGTATTAGTATAACTATCTACCGTGTGTGTAGGTAGAGTTTGAGAACAGACTCATTATGAGTACTATTAGTTTAACTATCTACCGTGTATGTAGATAGAGTTGAGAACAGACTCATTCGAGACTGGGGTTTAAGTATTAACCTCGTATTTGTGATATACTTATATTATTATGAGTTGAAATAAACTCTAGAAGTTGCTTACTAGTCACTGAGCTTCTTGAATCTCATTCTTTTCTTTCATGTTTTCTCACCATGTAGTAAAAGGTGAAGAGTTCCAAGGTGCTACTAAGGTCAAGGTCCGCCACACCATAGTCACACTTTCGGTTTTGGAGTTGTTGTTGTAAAGCTTTATAGTTAAGCCTGAGAGTTGTATAAACGTTATACTGTTTGTAATAAAATGAGTTTAGTCAAACAATTGTTGTTTACATCTATGGCTTAAAGTTTTATGAGAGTAAAGAGGTTCAGATGGGCAGTAGGTATCACAAAAAGATGGTCTCTGCGGTCTTTCATGCCTCCCCTCTGACTTAGGAGGCAGGCTCGGGGCGAAGTGTGACAGTACATACCTTTAAAGATAGACTTGTGGCAAAAGGTTATACCCAGGTTGAGGGAGGGGACTATGAAGAAACTCTCACATGTTGTCATGTTAAAGTCTATTAGAATTATCTTGTCCATAGCCACATCTTATGACTATGAATATGGAAAATAGACGTAAAAACTGCCTTTTTGAATGACAATCTTGATGAGACCATCTACATGAATCAACCAAAATGATTCATTAAACAAGATTAAGACTAAAAGGTTTGCAAGCTTAATCGATCTATTTATGGATTGAAACAAGCAACTCGGTCTTGGAATATAAGATTTCATACTTCAATCAAATCTTATGGCTTCGATCAGAATGCTGATAAACCTTGTGTTTACAAGAAAATCATCAACAATTCAGTAGCGTTCCTCGTGCTGTATGTGGATAATATCCTACTCATTGGGAATGATGTAGTTTTTTGACTGATGTAAAGCAATAGCTGGCCGCCCAATTCCAAATGAAAGATTAGGGAGAGGCACAGTATTATTGGGAATGGTGTCCTAAATCTCCTTATAATCTCGTAGTTTGTAAACTCTATATAGACATATTGTTATTAATAAAATAAGTATTGTTTTATAAGCATTTACTCCATCCAATAAACTAAGATCTGAGGTTATTTTATGTAAATTTAAACAAGTATATAGAGAAATACTAGATGGTCTGTAGTAGATGGACAAGGTTAGGTAACTTATCCTAGTGACACTATGGATATGACCCATTTTGTAGGTGTTACAAGTGTTGTAAAGTACTACAAATGATCTGATCATGATCATTCATGTGGAGACATGCGGGCGGGGGTATCCTATACAAAGAATTTGTATAAGACCAGATCACAAAATGATTAGTTTTTTTATATAACACCGTTGATAATAGAGACTTATATTTCACTAGGATGACTATAGGTGACATGACCTGATACCTGATTGAGTTATAAACTCCTGCTCATGAAGCCGGTTCTCTGATTTGTATGGGTCAGAGTGGCCAAATTGCCAACTCAACAAGCCTACATTTTAGGGATTCGTCTGATTGGGGAGCTGGAAACTCAATTTCACAAGACATAATTCACCCCTTTCCCGATGTAGGGGTAAGTAGATAAATTGCTCCCTTAAGGGTTGATTTCGGGTCTTGAACATAGTGGCCACACACTCTCTTGGGAAGAGAGGACTCAGTTATAGTGGGACTATGACTTATTGTTCATTAGAAGAATCAATGGCACTAAGCAGTTAGATGTAACTACAGGGGAAAACGGTAATTTGGCCCAATTGTACTTACGAGTAATTTGTGAAGGGTTATTACACTGTTGATTGGTTATATCCAATGGACATAGAAATATATCTGTAGCGCGAAGAGTGCAGCTGTCGGTCTTTAGTGGAGTATCTGACAGTTAACGAATAGTGGATATCATGATTAAAGAGTTTAGTCAGTTATTCACGTACCGTTGTAGCTTCAAGCTACAGGTCCATAAGATCCCCTTGGTAACTCAATGGATTCAAGTTGAGAATCAGTTGTTGGGTTAGTTTAAAATATTCAAATTAATAGGAAGGAATTTGATTATATATGATATAATTAAATTATATATGATATAATTGGTATAATGTATTTGATATATTATTAGATTGGAGGATTAATATAAATATGATTTATATTAAATGTCATAAAATAGGAAAAGAACTATGGTTTATATGTTGCATATGATGCATTATTAAAACTATAGGTTAGAAATATAATATGATAAGTTAGTTATTGTATTTATTTATAATTTATTAATTATATGATAATTAATATTTCTTTTTTCTAAATAACTGACCTTGGTGGGTGGTTATACACGGTTTTATGGTAACTGTGAGATAAAAGAAAAAATAGTTTTTTCAAATCTTTCAATCGAACACGTCTCACATAATTCATATCGAGTAAAAGGAGTTTTACTACATGATAGTTCTACAGAGCCTAAACGATCAAGCATCGGGTCTACATGATAGTACTCGTTTACTAAACAATCGAACGTCGAGTCTATGCGATAGACTTCCTTCTTCTACACGATAGTGCTGTTGGATCGACACCATCACGCAGCGAAAGAGTTCAGGATCCATAAGCATTCTAATTCATTAATTTTGGTTAAAAAAAACATACTAAAACATAGTACAATGGATTTCAAGAACGTACCTTGGTCGAACCTTCGAAATCTCTATTTTCAGCTGCAAAATCCTCCAAATCCTTGTGTAGTCCACCAGAAGATCTTCCCTACTATCCTCTTGGTGCTCTAGATTGAGTTATGAGACTCAAAATAAGCTGGAATCAAAGGAAATATGGAGAAAGCTCACTGAACCAACCTATTAAAGAACACCTTCTTCATCCAAATGTTTCAGCAAAAATTCAATCGGTTCATCATCATTTTCTTCACAACAATTTCTTCAATATATTACAAACTATCATGCAAAGAGATGTGTTACATGGGATGCAGCTCATGCTTGGAGTAAATCAAGAAAGAGGTGGTGGATTCCTAGTGAGCAACTTTGAAGATGACTTGAAAAACCCATTTTTCAAGTTTGTGTGATTTTTCAATTTCCAAAATCTATTTTGATTTTAAAATCATATTTTATTTCTAAAATCAAAATTTATTAATTTTAAAAATTAATTTTCTAATAAAATTAACAAATAATTATTTAAACAATTTAAATAATTCTAATTAATTTAATATTGTTTACATAAATTCATCTTCACATATTTAAATCATATTTAAATATATTTTCTCCAATTTCGTTTGATTCTAATTTGAACATTTCAAATTAACATATCACGTTACTCTAGATCTAATCTATTTTCGAGCTAGTAGGGGGACTTCATAGACTTACAGATAATTGGCTCCAACAATCTGAGATTAATCGGCTAAACTCATTAGATCAATCTAACCCCCATTCGTTAACTAGTGGGTCACTCCACTAAAGTCCATAGTTGAACTCCCCCCACTGTAGATATATTATGTCCACTCGATATAACCATGATTAGTAAGTTAACCCGTCACAGGTTGTTCGTAATAACAGCTAGGTCAAATCTCTGTTTTACCCCCGAAATTACCTCTTGTTCCTTAAGTCCCAACTGATCCCCTAATGAACACTTGTTTTGTGATCCAATCACAAAACCGAGTCCCTCTCATACTAAATGAGAGGGTGGGATCCCTTGTTCAAGCCCTAGAATCAGCACTTAAGGGAACAACCGCTGTACTATCCCTAAAGCAGGTAGGAGTGAATTCCCTTTTGCATCCTATGTTCCTAGTTATCTATCCAGCCTTACCACTAAAATGGCAATCATATTGAGCCGGTGCTGTTGAGCCGACCCTCACCTATGAAAATCTAAGGGCAATCCGTGATAAACAGGAGTTCATAGTTAGCTCAAGATTAAGGTCAAGTTACCTAGGTTATCGCTTTGAAATAGTCAGTCTTAAACAGTAAACAACGTTATAAAGTAAGAGTGACTCATTTCGTGGTCCGATCTTGTACAAATTTTTTTGCACAAGGACACCCCCACTCATCATGTCTAATATAAACGAATTAGGATCACTTCGTTTGTAGCACTTTACAACTCCTTGTAACAACTACAGAGTAGGTCATATCCAATAGTGTTACCAAAATAAAGTACCCAACTTTATCCATGTACTATAGATCATTTTGACTAGTTACTCGAACCTGATCCACCTTTATGTCTCCACATAAAGTTCAAGTACTCATCCAATAGTCAAGGACTTTTAGGTTTATTGGATTTCTATTCAAGCAATAGATTTATTCAATAACACCTTTATTGAATTATCAGAATAAGCTCCATTGTTTACATACCACGAGTTTTAGGACATAAAACCCAACAAACTCCCACTTAGACTAAAAATCCAGTGGTAACTCATACATCCGATATATAAGACTGGGTTTCTGAGTTTTATAGAGAAATACAATAAACTAGGGCATCCCATACCCATCTTTTACCATTCAGTATCTTTATACCTGATATTTCTCCCACTTGCCCTAGGTTATCTAGTATTCCTAATCCTACTAGGTAATTCTCAAACACTTTAGCCGAGAGAATTATTGTAAACATTTTAGTATACAATAGGCTTTAGATAAAACTATAAGGGGATTGCATCTTAATCTCAATAATGGCCAGGAAGCATACTGTCCTCCTACTACATTAAGGTACTTTCAACTCTTTGAGCAAGATGCATCTGACCTATCTCAACAACTCTTTGTTAACAGTCAGATCTAGAAATCTTTAAACTTTTTATACTTTGATCTAGCCATTTAGATATCTGAATATTTACAAATGGCATTTAACAATTTTATTCTCAATAGAGTTTGCTAGAACAAACATAATTTTTGCAAATGAACATTTTATTTATCCCAAAAATATATAAAATTTGTTTTATACAAGTTTTAACAATTAAAAACAAGTAGTAACTTCTCCCACTGGATGAGCTGAGCAAATGGTCCCAGGGTCAAGTTAGCCTGGTTACCTTTTCTGTGCTCTCTTCTTGACAAGATATTAAGGGCAGTGTCTCCTCTAGTGCCCTTCATTGTTGCAATGGAAATATTTCCCTTTGCAGCGCTATCCTTGCCTTTCAATCCAGTAGGCTTCTTCTTCCCTTTTCCTTTGTCTTTCTTCACAAGAATACTCTTACTCTTTGAAGAAGAGGCAACATCAGGCTTGGAGGACATTTCTTTCTTCTTGGCAGTAATAACATTTACTTCTAGCACCATATCCTTTTTTCTCAACATTGTCTGGTAAGTTTGTAGCTCATTCAATAGAGTAGTCAAATTTTATTCATAAATGCATTCGAAATTGCAGAAAATTCTTCCGAAGAGTATCTAGAATAAAACCAACTTGACTTCTCTCGTTCATGACAACACCATTTACTTCTGCCATATGAAAGTGGACCATCATGTCCAGGACATGTTCACAAACATTGGTCCCCACTTTGATGCGACTGTTGTAAACGTACTTAATGGATCCCTCGCAGAGATTCCATAATCTCTTTGGTAGTACTCATATCCTCATGCTTCTTTTGTCAACACATCAGATAAGCTGGCGAGGATATAAGCACAAGCTATATCATTAGCCTTGACCCATCTGTCATATACATCCTGAACATTTTGGTTTGTTTTTAGAGCTAGGAATGGGAGGAAATCCTCAGTTAAGACAAACCGCAAATTGTCTATCACAAGCATCGTGTTTAAATTTGATTTCTAATTCACATAATTATCCCCAATAAATTTATTGGATGCCAACACTTATATTATTGAACTTGTCATTCTGAAATTAAATAACCAATCAAGTTTTAGCAAGTTTAATAATTTACCCAAGATTATTCTTTTGAAACGATACTACATCAAGACATTCTTGACTAAATACTACCTCCAGAATAACTCATATTCCGATAGTCATTTAGGTACCGCTTTTGGTCAGACATTATTAACAATTAATAATTCTGTAACTGTAGACCCGCCATTTTCAGACGTCGGAGGCCACAAATGACCAAATAAATCCTATCCATTTATGGAGCTTGAGTTGTTTCGAATCCTATGTTATAACCCTCCGAGGGGATAGCCATCGTTAAACGACTAGCAAAAAGCCACTTAAAGCTAACCAGCAGGCGCAACGTAGGAATCTCACAGTCCAAACTAACGGAGGAGACCACAGGATATGGTGACACATTTCTTTCACCCACTTACTATGAATTACTTCCTTCGTTCACCTTGATATTGACTCATATAAAATACTTTCTGAAGGGAGGTCACTTTCATTGTGACACAAAGCGTCATATGAATCTCACGGTGTGAACTATATGGAAACGGGCAGTTGAAATCATACACTGGATTTCTGTTCGAACAACTTCCCCTTATTCACCCAAATCTAAATTTAAGCTAAAAAAAACTTTCTAAAGGGAGGTCATTTCCAGGGTGACACGAAGTACCGCTTAAATCTAGACTGTGAACTCTTAAGGATGCGAGAACTAAAAATAACATACCGTCTAAGTTATTAATCTCCCGCTGAAGTTTTCTAATAACTCTATCATATAGAAGTTATTCACTACCATTAAAGTGTTCTAACATTTAGGTAACAACATACTTAGGTTCTTTTCTGGCTAATTAAAAATAACCCTAAGTCTACGTCGTTATCCATGTATAACTCTTATAAATGGACTTAAACCTACGATGTCTAGGTGATAAACGCTTTTATTACCTCACCTCGCTCACGGATACTCATAAAACTGGTTACCAACACTCAATTATTCAGCCATAATACCTAGGTAGAAGGTGTTCCATAGACCGTCAACTTAAATACCCCCAACCTTTGACAAGATTATATACCGGTTGAGTTTGTAACCTTAGTTTTACAAATTTAACGACCTATTTTAACTAATTAAAACAAGTGTTAACCTACGTGAGCATGCAACTGTTCTTCATTATGGATTTTAAATGTCTAACCCAATTTTATAACAGTTTATAAAACTTTAGACATGCTAAATATCCACAACATTCAGACATTCGATATCTAATATAACACTTATATTAAATACAAGAAACTCTAACATGCATACTATATATTATAACAAATTATAACATACTTTCAATGCATGTTGCATGCTTTCTACGGTGGGATTTTAAATCTAAATGACATACTATATGCACATACAAGATTTATTTAATTATAACATACATCCAATGCATAAATAATTAAACACATACTGATATGGTTTTAGTTTTGGCAAAAACAAGCAAACAAAAGCCTAACTATTACAAAAATAGCTTCAACACCGCTCGAACCGCTCCAAAACCGCTTGAACCGAACCCGAACCATCTGAACCGGACCAGCAGAGGCTGAACCAAACCAACCACAAACCATTTGAACCGAAATCGGACCAAACCTTAAGAGAATCGGCTGAACTGGCTTCTCTTGCTCTCGCCCAAAATCTCGCCAAGTCTGATCGTTTAGCAATGACGACCATTGTCATGCATTTGGCTTGATCGTTTAGCAACTAACGACTATTGTTTATCAAAGCTACACGATCATATAGTATTTTCCTTCTGTCGTATAGTGTCATCGTCTAATGCCGGAGGATGCTACACGATCACTTAGTGTCAAACACTATCGCATAGCTCCATCATTTAGCACGAACAATTTACTATATGATCGTTTAGCTCCCATCGTTTAGCGTCGTGTCTTGATCGTTTAGCGCGCACCTGAGGTAAGCAATCGCCTAGTGCTATCGCATAGCAATTGACGCATCGCTCAGCTGCCGCTCATAGGTAAACGATTGTGTAAGTGATCGCTCAACGCTATCGCATAACTTTTTGCCGCATCGCTTAGCTCTCGATGAAAGGTAAACAATCGTGTAAGTGATCGCTCAGCGCCATCGTATAGCTCTTCGCCGTATCGCTTAGCTCCCACCCGAAGCTACACGATCATGTAGTGCCATCGCATAGCAATACAACGCATCGCTTAGCAACCTAAATAGACGAACGTCTAGCGCACAACACCTAAACGATTAACGCCTGAAGCTACACGATCATTTAGCTTTTCCTTCATATCGTCTAACGCATGAAGCTAAATGATCGTTTAGCTACTGAAGCTCAACGACAATATGAACAGAGGCTGATCGTTTGGAACCTGCAACTCGGCCTCTTCGCTTGTTTCTTCGAATTACAAGTTACTCTAATGATTTCAAATAAATTACAGACTCTTGGGAAAACATTAAAACTCATCAAGCAAGAGCCAATTACAAATTTAAATGGGAAATCAAAGAGAAATTAAAGGCCAAAACTCAGAAAACCATATCAATATAACAGTTTTATATTTTCATTCAAAACACCCACCAAACCAGAATTAATCCGAATTGAATGCTTATAAGATGCTTTGATACCAATTTTTTGACTGACACCATCACGAGGCGGAAGAGTTCAGTACCATAAGCATTCTAATTCATTAATTTTGGCTGAAAAAAAAAATGCTAAAATAGAGTATAATGGGTTTCAAGAACATACCTTGGCCGAACCTTCGAAATCTCTATTTCCAGCTGGAAAATCCTCCAAATCCTTGTGTAGACCACCACAAGATCTTCCCTACTATCCTCTTGGTGCTCTAGATTGAGCTATAGAATTCAAAATAAGCTGGAATCAAAGGGAATATGGAGAAACCTCACTGAACCAACGCATTGAAGAACACCTACTTCATTCGAATTTTTTAGGCAAAAAATCAATTAGTTCATCACCTTCACTTCACTCCAATCTCTTCAATATATTGCAGACTATCATGCAAAGAGATGTGTTGTATGGGATGCAGCTCATGCTTAGAGTAAATCAAGGAAGAGTTGGTGGTTCCTAGTGAGTAACTTTGAAGATGACTTGAAAAACCCATTTTTCAAGTTTGTGTGATTTTTCAATTTCCAAAATCTATTTTGATTTTAAAATTATATTTTATTTCTAAAATCAAAATTTATTAATTTTAAAAATTAATTTTCTAATAAAATTATTAAATAATTATTTAAACAATTTAAATAATTCTAATTAATTTAATATCCAATATTAAATTAATTTTTACACAAATTCATCTTCATATATTTAAATCAATTTAAATATATTTTCTCCAATTCTGTTTGATTCTAATTTGAACGTTTCAAATTAACTGATCACGCTACTCTAGAGCTAATCCATTTTCGAGCTAGTAGGGGGACCTCATGGACTTATAGAGCATGGGCTCCAACGATCCGAGATTAATCAGCTAAACTCATTAGACCGATCTAACCCCTATACGTTAACTAATGGGTCACTCCACTAAAGCCCATAGTTGAACTCCCCTCACTGTAGATATTTTATGTCCACTCGGTATAACCATGATTAGTAAGTTAACCCTTCACAGGTTGTTTGTAATAACAGTTGGGTCAAATCTCTATTTTACCCCCAAAATTACCTCTTGTTCCTTAAGTCCCCATTGATCCCTTAATGAACAATTGTTTTGTGATCCAATGGCAAAACTGAGTCCTTCTCATTTATGAGTGGACGGGATCCTTTGTTCAAGCCTCAGAATCAGCACTTAAGTGAACAACCTCTCTACTATCCCTAAAGCGGGTAGGAGTGAATTCCTTCTTGCACCTTATGTCCCCAGCCATCTATTCAGTCTTACCCCTGAAATGGCAATCATATTGAGCCGGTGTTGTTGAGCCAACCCTCACCTATGCAAATCTAAGGGCAATCCCTGATAAACAGAAGTTCATAGTTAGCTCAGGATTGAGGTCAAGTTACCTACGTCATCGCTTTGAAATAGTCAGTCTTAAATAGTAAACAACGTTACAAAGTAAGAGTGACTCATTTCGTGGTCCGATCTTGTACAAACTCTTTTTCACAAGGACACCCCCACTCTTCATGTCTAACATGAACGAATTAGGATCACTTCGTTTGTAGCACTTTACAACTCCTTGTAACAACTATAGAGTAGGCTGTATCCAATAATATTACCAGAATAAGGTACCCAACCGTATCCATGTACTATAGATCATTTTAACTATTTACTCGAATCTGATCCACCTTTATGTCTCCACATAAAGTTCAAGTACTCATCCAATAGTCAAGGGACTTTTAGGTTTATTGGATTTCTATTCAAGCAATAGATTTATTTCAATAACACCTTTATTGAATTATTAGAATAAGCTCTAAATTTTACATACCACGAGTTTTAGGACATAAAACCCAACAAGTGCTACCTGATACTCGATCATTTACTTCTTTCATCCCTCTATCCAAAATCATACAGAGCCCACAACTTCTGGATTCTTACGCTGAGAATACCAAGGTAATCTTGTGGTGGTGTCTAGTTCTGTTAGAGGATCAAGTTTTAATCATTGCTAGTGTTTGAGGGAGATCGAGTTAAAGTTCTTGATTGTTACGTTCGAGTTCTTGTTTGCTGCATTGTTGAACGATCGAGGGAAATACGTGAAGACAGGGTTCTTCAAAGGTATTGTCACTCGATCCCAGTATTTATTGAAGAAGCATGTTGTAGTTTATTGACTAATGCATAATTGTTTCTGCTTGATTGTAAATGTTTAAGTTCTTTCATAATGGAGTTTGGAACAATCCACTTCCGCTCAAAGGTCCTCTATAATTAGAGTTCCTTCAAGTTTGTTCTAGGGATCTAGATCATCAGGGATCATAAGAACAAAAGGTTGGTCATGTCTCAAGCATCGTAAATTGACAAGATGTTTGTCAGATATTCGATACACAATTCCAATAAGGGTTTATTATCTTTCAAGCATGGAATTGTATTGTCCAAGGAGCAATGTCCTATGACTCCTCAAAAAGTTTAGGCAATGAGACGAATTCCCTATGCATTGGCTATTAGTAGCCTTATATATGCAATGTTAAGTACCATACCTGACATTTGCGATGCAGTATGGATTGTCAGTCGATATCAATCCAATCCAAGATTAGATCACTGGATAGCGGTCAAAACAATCCTCAAATACCTTAGAGAACGGGGGACTATATGCTTATGAATAGAGATCAGGATTTGATCCTTACAGGATATATGGACTCTAACTTTCAGACTGATGAGATTCTCGAAAATTCACATCAGGGTCAGTGTTTACTTTGAATGGAGGAGTTATAGTTTGATGGAGTATCAAACAAGGATATATCGCAGATTCCACTATGGAAACCGAATATGTAGTTGCTTCTGAAACTGCTAAAGAGGTTGTTTAGCTTAAAAAGTTCCTTACTAATTTAGAAGTTGTTCCAAATATTTCTTTACCCATCACACTTTTTTATGATAACAGTGGTGTTGTGGCAAACTCTATGGAACCTAGGAGTCATAGAATAGGCAAACACATCGAGCAGAAATATTACTTGATTCGGGAGATTGTGCATCGAGGTGATATGATTGTCATGAAGATTGCTTCGGAGCACAACGTTGCTGATGTTGGGGTTGATACCCTAAATCTCGCAAGGTCCTATAGTTTGTAAATATTATTGAACAAACTCATTATGTTTTTTTAATAAAATATATTATATTTTATTCATTGTCTATAAAATATATGATATTTTAGTTGCATTAACCACAAACCAATAAACTAACATCCAAGGTTATCTTTATAACTTAAACATGTATGGAGAGACATACAGATGGATCATGTTTAAATGATAACCTAAATAGTCTGTAGTAGATGGATAAGGTTGGGTACCTTATCCTGGCGACACTATGAGTATGGTCCGCTTTGTAGGTGTTACAATTATAGTAAAGTGCTACAAATGATTTGATCCTGATCGTTCATGTATAGACATGCAAGCAAGGATATTTTATACAAAGGAGTTTGTATAAGACCGGACCACGAAATGTTTAGTCTCATTATATAACGTCGTTCATAATAGAGACTTATATTTCACCAGGATGACCATAGGTAGCATGATCTAAATCCTGAATGAGTTGTGAATCCTACCTATGAGGGTGGTCCTTTGATTTGTATGGGTGAGAGTGGACAGATCGTCGATTCAACAAGCCTACCATTTTGGGGATTCGTCTGATTGTGGAGCTGAGACCACAGCTATACAAGATGGAATTCAGTCCTTCTCCAAGGTAAGTGTAAGTAGATAAATTACTCCCTTAAGGGCTGATTCCAGGTCTAGAACAATGTGGCGTCACACCCTCTCCGTGTCCGAGAGGGGTTAGTCATAATTGGACTATGATCTATTGTTCATTAGAGAGATAAGTGGTACTTAAGGAGTTAGATGTAACTACAGGGGCAAAACGGTAATTTGGCCTAGCTGTACTTACGAGCAATTTGTGAAGGGTCATCGTACTATTGATTGGTTATATATAATGGATACAGAAATATATCTGTAGTGCAAAGAGTGCAGCTGTCGGTCTTTAGTGGAGTGTCTGACGTTTAACGGATGGTGAATAATTTAATTAAAGAGTTTAATTAATTATTCATGTACCGTTGGAGCTTCAAGCTACAGGTCCATGAGGTCCCCTTGGTAGCTCAATAGGATTAATTGAGAATCAATTTTTGGATTAATTTGAATTGTTCAAATTAATAGAGAGATTTAATTATATATGATATAATTAAAATGTTTCAATTATATGTGATATAATTGTTATAATGTATTTGATACATTATAGCTTAATGAAAGGAAATAAATATTTAAATGAGATTCAAATATAGTTTCTATGAATTAGATTCATAATTGTTAAATTTAATATAAATGTGATTTATATTAAATGTCACATAAAAGAGAAAAGAAACTGATAGTTTATATTGTATGTGATACAATATTAAAACTATAGGTTATGTGTTATATTTGATATAACATATAATTTAATATATGATAAGTTAGTTATCATATTTATATTTATATTAATTATTATCTTAATAATAAGGGAGGGAGTTACAACTCCCTTCCCTTCTTTTCTCTCGACCCACGTAAATGGTAGGTGATTATTTTTGGCAAGTAGAAAAGAAAAAGTTTCTTCTTCTTCTTTGCCAAGTTTGTTGATCGATTGAAAAAGTGAGAAAACAGCAGAAGAGTTCTGCGTGTTTGTTTTTTAGTTTTTTGAAAGAGTTCTCAATCCTTTCTCTCCACAAATTCCTTCATATCCAAAATAGCCAGAGTCCACCACTTCTGGTTTCTTACCCTAAGAATACCAAGGAAACTTTCGTGGTAGTATTCTAACTTGTTCGAGCTTTTTTCTTAGAGAAAGCCTTCAAGAGGTTCGCGAATTGTTCGAGGAAAATTTCTGAAGAAAGGTCTTTAAAGGTAAGGTTTTCGAAACCTTTTCTTTAGCATGTTGTAATTTATAATTAACAATGAAAAATGGAATTTGGTCGATCCGCTTCCTCTCAAGGTTCTCTTCTCCAAGAGTTCTTTTAGCTGATTCATTTACAAAGGCTCTCCCAGCTAAAGTGTTCGAGGGTCATCTAGAAAGTCTAGGTCTACGGGATATGCGGCATGTTGTCTATGGAAAGTAGGAGATGTTACTAGGATATATTGTATGCCCTAGTTTATTATATTTTGTACTTTATTTGTATTGTACATTTGGCTCCCTAAGCTTTAGGAAAAGTAGGAGATTGTTGGGAATGGTGTCCTAAATCTTTCTTGTATTCTGGTAGTTTGTAAACTCTGTATAAACAAACTGTTATTAATAAAAGACTTGTTATTTTATGAGTATATACTCAATCCAATAAACAGAGATCCTAGGTTAATTTATATAATTTAAACATGTATATAGAGACATACAGGTGGATCATGTTTAAATAATAACATAAATGGTATGTAGTAAATGGATAAGGTTGGATACTTTATCCTGGTGACACTATTGATACGACCCACTTTGTAGATCTTACAAGTGTTATAAAGTGTTATAAATAATCTCATCCTGATAATTCATGTAGAGACTGTTGGGGATTATGCCATAAAGTCTCGTGTCCTATAGTTTGTAAAAAGTTTGTACGAACACTTGTAATGTATAATATATGATATTCACTTCACTTCTTGACTTTACATATTAGATGTTTTATTTTCTTTACCACAAACCAATAGACTAAAATCCCTGGTTTTCATTTTGTAACATAAGCATGTATGTGGTGACATACAAGTGGATCATGTCTTAAGTGATAACCCAAATTGTCTGTAGTATATGGATATAGGAGGAAAACCTTATCTTGGTAACACTACGGATGTGGCCTGCTTTGTGGAATAGTTACAAGTGTTGTGACTTGCCAAAGATGATCTGATCCTGATCATTCGTGTGGGGACATACGAGCGGGGGCATCCTATAGAAAGAGTTTGTATAAGGCCTGACCACGAAGTGTTAACGTCTTGTTATATAACGCCATTCATGACATAGACTTCACTTCACTAGGATGACCATAGGTAACATGACCTCAATCCTGAGTGAGTTGGGAACTCTTGCCATTGAGGGCCGCCAACTCAAACCTACCACTTTAGGGATTCGTCTGATTTAGGAGCTGGGAACTTAGCTACACAAGATGGAATTCACTCCTTCCTCAAAGTAGAGGTAAATAGATAGATTGCTCCCTCAAGGGCTGATCCCAAGTCTTGAATGATGTGGCGTCTACACCTTCTCATAGCCCGAGAGGTGTTCACACATAGATGGAAAATGTTGTATTGTTCATTAGAGGGATCAGTGGTACTTAAGAAGTGAGGTGTAACTACAAGGGCAAAACGATAAATTGGCCCAACTGTACTTACGAGCATCTGTGAAGGGTTATCGTACTCATTGTTAGTTATATCTGATGGACACAGAAATATATCTATGGTAAGAAGAGTTCAGTTGTCGGTCTTTAGTGAAATGTCAGTCAGTTAATAGATGGTGAATCTCGTGGCTAAAGAGTTTAGTCAGCTATTCATGTACCGTTGGAGCTTCGAGCCATAGGTCCATAAAGTCCCCTTAGTAGCTTGGATAAAAGTTGAGAATCAATTTTTGGGTCAGTTTGAAATGTTCAAATTGACAAAAGGGAGTTTGATTATATATGATATAATTGAACTGATTAATTATATATGATATGATTGATTAAATATATGAGATACATTAAGCTGGAGGAAATTGGATATAAATATGATTTATATCAAGTAGATGAGAAAACACTATGGTTGATATATGATATTAAAATATAAGTTATGAATATAATATAACTATATTTATTATTTTATAAATTGGACAGTTATGATATAATTGCCCGACGTTTTCTCTGAAATCATGCGTTAGTTATTTTCATTTTGCAAAAGACACACATAATTGCTTCGGTATGAATGGCATTCCATCGCTTAGTAATTGAGAGCATATACGATAAGCTCACATTTTCTAAACGACCGCTCACCAGCGTGCGCTTCTCTAAATGATCGCTTATTATTTATCTCAATGATCGCTTAGCCCTCGAGCCTTACTAAATGATCGTACAGACGATCTTCTAGCTTTTCTTACACGGTCGTGTACCTCGCCTAAACGATCAAGCGCCCTGACTATACGATAGTCATTCTCTTCTCCCACTTGCTTGACCTTTGTATACGATAGTCTTTCCTCCTCACCTCTACCAAATCTGAACAGAACTCACCCTTTGGATTCTCTCTCTGAGAATACTGAGGGCTCCGAGTGGTGGTGTCCTCCCCATTTCCTACTGTTCTTGCAAAGCCATTCGTGGTAAACGACCGGGGTGTTGCTGAACGATTGCTTGACGTTCTAGCGAGAGCGCAGGGAGTCCGTTCGTGTGAGAGAAAGATTTGTTTTGAAGAAAGTTTTGTGTAAATGTATATGTGGAAATTCTGTCACAATGAATTGGAAAGATTCACTTCTGCTCATAGGTACTCTTGCATAAGAGTTCCTTTAGAGACATGTGAGTTGAGGTATCTTATACAAATAGTTTGTATAAGACTGAACCACGAAATGATTAGTCTCATTATATAACACCGTTAATAATAGAGACTTACATTTCACCAGGATGACCATAGGTGACAGACCTAAATCCTGAGTGAGTTGTGAACTCTACCTATGAAGGCGATCTTTTGATTTTCATTGGTGAGAGCGGCTTGATCATTGACTCAATATGCCTATCATTTTGGGGATTCGTCTAATTCGGGAGTTGGGAACATAACTACACAAGAGGAATTCACTCCTTCCTTGATGTCGATGTAAATAGATAAATTGCTCCCTTAAGGGCTGATTCCGGAACTTGAACAATGTGGCCACACCCTCTCTTGGTCCGAAATGGATTAGGTCATAGTTGGATTATGACTTATTGTTCATTAGAGGGATCAGTGGTACTTAAGAAGTTAGATGTAATTACAGGGGCAAAACGAAAATTTTGGCCCTATTGTACTTACGAGCAATTTGTGAATAATCGCACTTTTGATTGGTTATATCCAATGGACATAAAAATATATCTGTAGTGTGAAGAGTACAATTGTCGGCCTCTAGTGTGTGACCGGAAGTTAATGTATGTTGGGTAATTTAATTAAAGAGTTTAATTAAGTATCTAAGTACCATTAGAGCTTCAATTTACAGGTCCATAAGGCCCCCTCTATAGCTCAACAAGGATTATTGAGAATTAATTTTGGATTAATTTGAATTATTCAAATTAATTGAGGAAATTAATTATATGTGATATAATTAATATAATATTTGATACAATATAACATAAAGTTTATTTTGAGAGGAATTAAATATTTGAATATGATTCAAATACTAATTATATGGATGAGATTTATATAATTAAATTTAATGTAAATGTGATTTATATTAAATACCATGTACTATTGAGAGTAATAAAACTATAGGTTATATTTTATTTGATACAACTACAGGTTATGTGTTATATTTGATACAACATATATATATATATATATATAATAAGTTAGTTATTATATATTTTTTTATGAAATTAAGTTTATTTTAATTTATTAACAATTAAAGGGAGGGAGTTACAACTCCCCTCCCTTTAATTTACTCTAAAAAAACGTGGAGTGGGGGTTCAGTTTTTTACGCCTTCTTCACACAATATGTCTGTGAAGGTTTTCTTCTGGTAATTCACAAGAACACAAAATGTTTTGTTTTTCTTCTCCATCTCTCAAAATCTTTTTCCTCTTCCCAAAATTCAAAGCCTATAACTCCTGAATTCTCAATCCCTAAGAAGAATACAAGGAGAATACAGGAGATTCATTTTTGGTGAAGGCCATTTGGGATTTCAATTTTGGAAATCGTTTTTCCAGACAAAGAGTTTGTGACCAGAGAAGGAATTACATGAAGACCTTTTAGCTTCAAGGGTAAGTAATTTTCTTTTCCCTAATTCCTTTTCAGCATGCTATGAAATTGTATAATGCATATTTTTTTCCGTAAATTTTGATTTTGTGTAAAATTGTAAAATTGGGGCGATCCCCTTCCGTTGTTCCTTCAATCTTCACATCTTTTCTCGAATTAGGAGGGTAATTTGGGGAAGGGTGTGACATCGACTGTTTCTAATCATTAATTGTAAAAACGTTTTCAAAATTTAATGATTAGCCCTATAATCATGCTCTCTATAGTTTAATTTAATTAACAATCATATTCTAATTAATTAAATAATCCATACTATATGCATTGCATGAAAAATTATAATATTTATATTTATACTACGGATGTTTCATGTATTGGATTGTATGTCCTAAAACTCGCAGTTTGTAATCTTTAAACTTATTCTCTTTTACAATAAAATTGTTGTTGAAGTTTATTCAATAAAGTTGTTATTGAACATGTAAATTGCACTTGTTTATAGCCTAAATCCAATAAACTAAACGAACCCCTGACTATAACATGAATACTTGAACTTTATGTAGAGGGATAAAAATGGATTAAGTTTGAGTATATAGCCAAAACAGTCTATAAGTATAAGGTTAGAGTTGGGTACCTTAACCTGGAAACACTATAGATGCGGCCCGCTTTGTATATGATACAAACGATGTGATTCTAATCGCTCATGTAGAGACATGCAAGTGGGGACATCTTATACAAAAGATGTTTGCATAAGACTGGACCACAAAGTAGTCACTTTTCTTTATAATACCGTTTACTATTAAAACTGACTATCTCAATCAGATGACCTAAGCTAACTCGATCTCAATCTTGAGCTAACTATAAACTTCTGTTTATTTGGGATTATCTTTTAATCGGTATGGGTGAGAGTGACTCATCATCGCCGCTCGATAAGCCTCTCGTTTTAGGAGTAAAAATGGGTAGATAGTTGGAGACATGGTTCTGCAAGATGACATTCACTCTTGCCTACTTTCAAGGATAGTAGAAAGGTCGTTCTCTTAAATACTGACTCCTAATCTTGAACAATAAGCCTCGTACTCTCTATGTCTAAGAGGAACTCGGTTTAATGGTATGACCATAAATTAATTGTTCATTAGTGGATTAGTGGAGACTTAAAGAGCAAGATGTATTATAAGGGTAAAATGATAATTTTGACCCGACTCTAATACGAACAACCTGTGAATGATCGACTTACTGATTATGGTTAAATCAAGTGGACGAAAATATTTGGAGTAGGCATTTTATTATATTTGATATCATTAATGTTTAATTATCGAATAAAACAAAATTGAAGAGTTAAAATATTTCAATTTGATTTAAATATTATAAATATGGATATGGATTCATATTTGGAGTAGGCATTTTATTTATTTAATATTTGATATTAAAATAATATTAAATTAAATTAATTAAATTGTTGAATTAATTATTTACTTTCAAAATTAATTTTATGAAATTTGAATTTGTTTTCCAATTCAAATTTTACATTTAAAATTAATTAAGTTAGATTAATTTAATCTATTTAAATTGATTTAATATTTAAAATAAATAAAATAAGAATTGGCTGTGGATTTATCCCAAAAAAATCCATTACCAATTCCACCTAACCCAATTTCATAATGCTTTTCTAAGTGTCATGTTGTGGTTAACTTAATTTGCATGTATAAAATGTATAAAAAGAAAGTTTTTAATTTGATTAGAAATTTCATGCAAACTTAATTTTTGAAGAAACATTGTTTTTCTCTCTATATCTCTCCAAACTCAAAATCTTCTCCAAATTCCTCTCAATTTGGACTCCACTATCCAATCTAAGACCAAGAGCATAGTTGAGAAGCTCTTATGATTGTCTACATCAATGTTGCTTGAAGCATATTGCAAAAGATTGGAGTAATTTAGGGAATCTTCAAAGATTATGCCCTAGATCCTAATTAGGTTTATTATGAACTTGCATGAAAATCCATGAAATTAGTGTAATTAGAGTGTTCTTGATCCTATTTATTTCATCATGTTCATAACTCCATCATCATGCTCAATACATCTTTGATTTTATAATTTTATTAACATAAGTCAATCATGAAAAACAAACAAGCATGCTCAAGACGTTCAATTAAATATAACTTTTATATTTAAACTAGGTAATACCAGGCTTCATGCTTTATTAATTTCATTAATTTAAGATAATAATTACATTAAATTACTCATGAATTAAATATATATCATGCATTAATATCATACATTATAATGCTTATAATATATTCAAATGCATGAACATGCTTAACCTACGGTGAAATTTATCTAAATGACATCCATAAACCTTTAAATACCAAATGAACCGATAATTTTGGCCTCTAGAATAAATAAAGCAATTAAATTACAATAGTTATGCTAATTTCTCCTAAAATAAACTTCTGCCACTCAAGAACCGAACCAGACCAACTCAAACCACTTTGAACCGGACCCTAAAAACGCGAACCAAGCCAAAACAGCACGGAACCGAACCCAACTAGCTTAAACCAAACCGAAACAACTTGAACCGGATCTAACATCTTGAACCAGGTTTATGTTGTCGTCATGCTGACGTTAGCCCTTCTGCTTCGTACAACACCATTTCCTCTTTTTTCTAATTTCTCAGCGTTTGTTCACGAAAATTTTGCAAAATTCGCAATATACATTAACAATGCAATTAATCCCACAAAAATCCATTGTAAATTTCATAATCCTAATTAATATATAACCTAGCTTTGATACCATTTGTAAGGATAAAAGCTCTATCGCAACGGAAAGCACAGAACTGAAATTCATTATTAATTTGGAATTTCTAAAATACCCATACAACAAAAATTAGCCTACTGTAAAATCAGAATCTAGGTTAAGTATGCTTAAAATTCACAAAAAATGGGTTGAAAACCTTTATCTTTGTAGAATCGAATGAGAATCCAATTCTCCAATTGGGATTTTAGAACACCACAAAAAAAGCGACCTTCCTATCCTTTGAGAAACCTTTGGTAATCAATTGAATTGGGAACAAGAAAGGGAGAATGAGGAATTTTTTTTAAGCGAAGTAAAAGGGCGGAACTATTCTGTACAGAATTGTTCTCCTTATCCTCTGTAATCAAAACTATTTCTTTTATCAACCAAGATAAGGAAGGAAAGAAACGTGGAACCGCCCACATTTTTAAATAACTTCCACATGTGGAGTTATCTAATTAATTTAATTAATTATTAATTAATCATTAATTAAATCTAATTTAATTATTGATTTCATTTAAATTATATTAAATGAAACATCCCTCACATAATCTATAGTTTTAATTCAATTAATTTAACTAAATAAAATAAAATAAAATAATTATTTAATTCTCCAAATTAAATATGGCTTACATTTGAATCATATTCAATTGTATTTCTCTCATCAACTATAGTTTTAATGTGCATCAAATACATATTAATTTTAACCTATAGTTTCAATATGAATCCAATTCATTAATACTTGAACTCTTTCAAATATTTAATTCTTCCATAAATTAGTTTTGAATCATATCCAAAAATAATTTTATATTATAAAGTTTAATTGAAATATAAAATTTATATTATAATGTATCATTATACATTATATTATTTCCCTAAGTGAATTTGAACATTCAAACTCTATCCAAAGCATAGTTCTCTCAATTCTCTTTACGAGCTAGGAAGGGACCCCATGGACCTACAAATCAAAAGTTCCAACGATATGAGATTAATTGGCTAAACTCATTAACCAATTAAACAATATTCGTAACTGTGGGTACACTCCATTAAAAATCCATAGTTGCACTCTTCTCACTGCATATATATTTATGTGTCCACAGATATAAACCAATGACAGCAAGTTAGTCTTTCACTAGTGTTCGTAACACTAGTTGAGTCAAATTATCGTTTTACCCCTAGGTTACCTCTGTATCTTTAAGTACCAGTGTCCCCCTAATGAACAACCTGTTTATGGTCTAACCATTAAACAGAAACTCCTCTCGGGCCATGAAAGGGTAGGGCCCTTTGTTCAAGTCCTAGAGACACCACTTAAGAAAATACTCATCTACTTACCCTAAAGTTAGGAATGAATGAATTCAATCTCGTGAAATTATGTTCCTAGCTCCTCGCTCGGTCTTGTTCCCAAAATGGTAGGCTTATCGAGTTGGAAAACTAATCACTCTCACTCATACAAATCAAAAGACAATCCCTCATGAACAGGAGTCCATAACTCACTCAGGATTAAGACTAAGTTGCCTAGGTCATCCTAGTGAAATTGAAACCTAACTAGTCAATGGAGTTACATCTAATGGTTACTATTTCGTGGTCCGGTCTTATACAGACTCATTGCATAGGATACCCTCAGTCGCACGTCCCCTACACGAATGTGTTGTATTATTGCATTTGGATCAAATACAAAGTGGGTCGTATTCATTGTATCACCAGGATAAGGTACCCAGCCTTATCCATATACTATAGACTCTTTAGGTTGTAACTTGAACACTGATTCTCGTATATCTCCACATAAAATTTAAGACTCATATAACAGTCTAGGATGTTAGTTTATTGGATTAGGGTTATTTAGGCAAGATAAATACAAGATAAACAATAACTATTTATTACAATAAACATTAATAACACTTTATTAATGATCGGTCAAATGTTACATTTACTATCTACGAGTTTTAGGACGTAAAACCCAACATTTTGTTGCTCTTTGTATAGAATAAACTTGAGCATATATTCTTTTGAGTTAAATGCAGTAGTAGAAAAGAATTCTCCAAATTTATGGCATCGAAGGCTAGGGCATATGAGCGATAAGAAGATTAAATTGTTGGCAGGTAAATCTCTTATCCTTGTTGATAAATCTGTTTCTCTTGACTCTTGTGATCATTGTTTGGCAAGTATGCAACATTACAATTTCCTTTTTTAGGAAGTCCACTAGAAGGCAAGGAAAATTGAAGTGAATATATTATGTTATTTGTGGGCTTATTGAGGTGGAGTCATTTGATGGCAATAAATATTTTGTCACTTTTAATGATGATGCTACTCGAAGAACTTGGGTGTATATGTTGAAGACAAGTGCTCAAGATTTTTAAGAAGTTTCATGTCATGGTAGAAAGGGAGACCAAAATAAAATTGAAGTATCTTCTATCTAACGATGATGGTAAGTATACTTTGAATGAGTTTTTGTTCACAACATGGCATTAGACATAAGAAGATAGAGACTGACACATCACAACACAATGGAGTTGCTGAGAGGATAAACAGAACCATTGTGGAGAAGGTAAGGTGTATGCTTAGAATCTCTGAACTTCTTAAGACATTTGAGGTGAAGCACTGGAATGCACCGTGTATTTGATTAATCAATCCATCAATTCCTCTTGGTCTAGACATTCCAGAGAGAGCATGGAAGGGACATGATCCCACTTATTTGCATATCAGAGTCTTTGGCAGCAAGACACACATGCATGTGCCTAAAGAACAAAGGTCAAAGCTTGATTCAAAAGACCAATCCATGTGTTTTTGTTGGGTATGGGGATGAAGAGTATAGTTATAGGCTCTATGATCTAGAAAATGAAAAGATAGTGGGAAGCATAAATGTAGTATTCTTTGAGCACGAAAAGGGTGCAGATCTTCTTAGTACAAGGTACACTTCTACTTCAGGGTTGTGTTTTGATACTACTAATAATTCTACTTCTACTTCTATGTCGTTCAACTGACAAATGAGAATGTCGATGATGTACATGATGATGTTGGTACAACCTGATGGCAATGTACCAAATCATGTTGATGATGTAATCTTGACGAGTCTTCATCTGATGAAGAAATTCATGAGGAAGATGCATATGAGGAAGTGATTCATGGAGAAGTTCATGAGCAAGGGGAGTAACCTATTCCTCACGTGGAGGATACTAAGGCTTGATTGTCCACCAAAGTGCGTAAACCTTCAACAAAATATCCAAGCTCAGAGTTCATTCTAGTTAGTGAAGATGGAGAGCCAAAGAACTATCAAGAGGTCTTGTCTCATGATGAAAAAGACCAGTGGCTCGATGCAATGAAGAAGAAGATAAATTCCCTATAAAAGAACGAAACCTATGAGCTTGTGAAGCCTCCAAAGGGCAAGAAAGTATTAAAATATTAATGGGTTTTCGAGTACAAAAAGGATGGTGAGAAGATAGTGAGGTACAAAGCCAGATTAATGGTTAAGGGATGCAACCACAAAAAGGGCATTGACTTTGATGAGATCTTCTCTCTAGTGATCAAAATGACATCTATCAGAACAATGTTGGGATTAACAGCAAGTCATGATCTTGAGATAGAGCAAATTAATGTAAAAACCACTTTTTTACATGGTGACTTGCATGAAGAAATCTACATGGAGCAACCTAAAGGATTTGAAGAAAAGGGAAAGACAAACTTGTTTGCAAGTTGAAGAAAAGTCTTTATGGGCTTAGATAAGCGCCAAGGCAGTGGTACAAGAAATTTGATTAATTTATGATAAGCAATTATTATAAACGAACTATAGTTGATTCTTGTGTGTATATGTAGATGATATGTTGATAGTTGGACAAGATATAAATATGATTCAAAATTTGAAGAAAGATTTGTCCAAGTCATTTGGCATGAAAGATTTAGGTCTTGTAAAACAAATCTTAGGTATGGAGATTGCTCGTAACAGGAAAGCTAGAAAATTGTGGTTATCCCAGGTGAAATATATTGATCTTTGTAGTATGCTTACTGGGATGAGGTTCAAGTGACATGGATGTGATTGAGACTTCCCTGTGTTGGGCTAGAGGGGAAGATTGTTATGAGTGTCCAGCCCATTTGTTGCACAAGTAATACTTTATTTTAAACTTGTGTTTTCTGAGCCTAATTGGGCCTAATTTTTTTAGATTGGCTCATCTTAAAAGCTCTAAGTTTTCTTTTATGTGATATGATGATGACCTAAGGGAAGAAGAGTGAAAAAGAAGCAGAAATTCGGAGAGAAAGACAATAATTCGGTTTTTCAGTGACAACTTCCATAAAATTGTCGATTGCCAGAGTTTGAACCATTGGATTGTGCTAAAATTTGGTCAACCTATTCAAGACACATAAGATCTCGTTTTGAACGGTTGGATTATTGCTTATGTGATATACATAGGGCATATCGTTTGGAGAACAATTATATCATGATAATAGGAAGAATATCAGTAAGATCTAAACAAGAATGAATAAATTAACATATGGTTCAAATTTAAACTATAATCACGTTATAGAATCAAATTGAAACTTGGTTAACCTTCAAATATAATTTCTAAATTGTTAACATAAGCATAATTCAATATTAATTGATATACACTATTTTCTTTAAAGTTGGAGGTATGAATTTCCTTACGGCCACATCTCACCTTTTTGTTGTACTATAATAAAATATAATCTTTAAACTTTAAGGTTTCTCTCTAACAAATTCATGAACTAAACTTACAGTTCTTGAAGGCTCAATTCGATAACTATTTTGTTTCGACTTTGCTTTTTAAAATTAAGCTTATAAGCATGACTTTTCCCTATGGTTTTATTGTTTTATTATCTATTTAAAAAAAATTAAAAATAAGCCAATTTTTGGAAACTAAAAACAGCATAAGAAAGTAATTTTTAAAAAACTTGATTTTGTTTTTTAAAATTTTGTTTTAAATTTTGTGTCTAATAGATCATTGATCTAATCAATACTTTTTATAAAATTTATGGATTTATTAGACATAAAATCAAAAGTTTAAAGTAGCTACTAGAACTTATGAGACCAAAAATTGGAAATTCATGTATTAAATATTGTTGAAGTTTAGGGATATATGTTAGACAAAACATCAATAGTCAATTAGTGATTTTGTGAGGCATAAAAATACGAAAATTTTATATACTAAACATGTAATTTGACCAAGTTGTCAAAATCATACAGAAAACCGTTCTTTTTTAATAATATGGGATGAGTGAATCGAACCTCTTATCTAGTCAAGTACAAACTTTATATTATATGAACGATACTCATTTGGCTATAGAAAATCAATTTGAAACAATATCCAAAAACATAGTAACTAAATTTGCAACTTAATATCTAATGTAAACACAATGCGTTGTAGATCTTAATCCCAATTATACAATTTAGGGTGTGTTTGATTTAACTTTTTTGAGTATTTAATCTTGAAAAAAAAAGTCATTTTAAAAAAATTTAAAGTGTTTAACAACCATTCAAAATAACTTTTAAAATACTCTCAATAAAAATATATTATAAACTATTTTTATGCAAATAAAAAATGACTTTTTTGAAAATCATTTTTTTCCATCCACCTTTAGTCAGCTCAAATAGTCATTAATCCAAAAGAATAGTAAGTAAAAAACATGCGAAAATGAAAAAGGAAAACACACATTTAATTAACTAAAAAGAAACATTCTTAAAATGATTAATGAACATTAATAGTCACATTTAATGGCACAGTACATAGTTGATATTTAATACTACACAACCTCAAACTCAAAATTAACAACAAAATACCAAACATTTCACGTTCTAAGAACCAAAAATAAAATTCATCACAAAAAAAGAAAAAGAAAAAAAGAAAAAAGAAAAAGAGTAGTCTTGTCCTTTGTCTGCTTGTCACTTGCCAATTTCCAATAATATTATTATTTTATTATGTAATTGCTACAACTGCGCCCGTGACTCCTGCAGTAAAAACAAATAAATATAAATAAATAAATTATTTATCAAAATATTTTCACCACTCAATTATTGGAATTTTTTTTTCACAAATTTTCCATGACATTATGTATAAGATTCGATGTCTCTGTCTCACTCAACTTATGAGTTTTTATTTAATATTTTTCGATACACTTATAAATATTTAGCCCAAATATAAAACAAGAATTAGTATTTATGTGAATTAAATATTAACAATAAGCAAGTTGGTAAGTACTATATTATTTTTTGAATGTTTAATTTGCGTATTTTGAAAATGTCTTTTTTTTTTTTTTTACTATAGATAAATACAACACATTACTACTAACAAATTTCTTAGAATGATATCAAATATAATTTTATATTAAAAAGTTTTATAGAGAAATTGGATTATAAAAGATAAAATCTCAAAGTCTTTTGAACCTTTTGAGACAAAATGGATGAATGCGTCAATAAATAAAAACCAAAATGTACTCTCTTTTTTATTCAAACATCTAACATTTGAAACAGATATAGAGAACTTCTATATAAAATAATAATTTATTTATATTCACACATATATATTATAATTAATTATATATATTAGTTACAATGATTTTTCTATATATATTATCAATATTTTGTGTACAGGATAAACAAATTTACGTATTATGTTGTGGAATAAAATTTTGTGATATGGTAGATTTCTTTTTAGAAAATTGAATTTACTTCTATATATATTAATCATTGTGGTCTAAAATAAGAATATATTATAATACTATTTTTGGTCAATAAGAGTTTGTGATGTAGCAACTATTTTTGTGATTGGAGTGGAGGGAGAAAAAATGTGTAACCTTGAAGAAATAAACAGCTATGAATACTAAGTAAAAGGTGGTGTAAGCTCTAGTTAGAAGTTGGTAATGAAATTTTATGAAAAATTGAGATGTGGAGATTTTGGTACCTGAAAGGATTGGCTTAGTAAGAAGGGCATTGGAAATCAGAGGGAGGGTGTTTGCCACAGTCGATGAGGACTTGAAGGGCAATGGGGATGATGATATTGATATTAAGAAGCTTAGCCTTAATGGTGGTACACAAACAAAGCGCCGCATCCAAATCCACCAGCCCTTCAAGAACAGGGCAGCAAGTTTGTTTCGTCTGATCGCCGATTCCGATATGGATCAACCCACCCAACAAATCCACACACGCTCCCAGCTTCAGTGTGTCAATGGGGCATTTCCCCGGCTTCGGCGGCGGCGGCGGGCACGGCGTCTCCGGCGATGGCACCACCGGCGCTGGCTTCACTGGCGGTGGCGGACTAGGTACCGGCACATACACTGGCGGCGGAGGCGGCGATGGGTACACCACCGGTGGCGGTGGCGACGGTGGTGGTGGGGGTTTAGCCACTGGGGGTTGGACGTATGGGGGAGGTGGTTTTGGGATGTATGGGGGAGGCGGTTTTGCGGTAGGTGGTTTTGGGATGTATGGGGGTGGCGGTTTTACGGTGGGTGGTTTTGGGACGTAGGGGGGAGGTGGTTTGACGGTGGGGGGTTTGTAGGGAGGAGGGGATTTGGGGGATTTGGGGGGTTTAGGCGGGTAATGCGGCGGTTTGTGCGGTGGATGTTTGGGTTTAGGGGAAGGAGGGTAAGAAGGGGATTTGCCACAGTCACAAGCAAGAGTGTTGAGAAGAGAAGAGAGGTTGAAGAAGAGGAAGAGGAGGAAGGAAATGGAGAGTTTGATCCCCATTTCTGTTCTTCAGAATGGAAGAATAATGTGGACTTGGGATTTTGTGAAGTAATTTGGTGAAGGGTTTGGGGATTTTATAGGGATACAAATGTGGGTGAGGGAAGCTTTTGGATCCCATAAACAATGATTTTTTTTAAGGGCCCATAAACAATTATATTAGTTCGATGTGAGATATATGCATGAAAATATCCCTCAAAATGTCGAAACATTTGTAAATCGAATGGTTTGACATTGATATTATTGAAGGTTGTCCAAGACAAGGCCTAAAGTCCATAGATGGGTCAAATCCCAAAGAGAATTGGGATAAGGCATAGGGAAGTGGGCACCTTAATAGGGAATAATTAGAGCTTCAAGTTTTGGCCGACCAGCTAAGTCAATGGATATATCAATAAAAAAATAATCGAGTTACGCTCGATCAGTACCCTGTAGCTTCAAGCATTGGAAACAATCCTAACATTGTCAGGATTACACGTAAGCACATGTGATTGTCAAAGAAAGGTCATTATAAATGTCCTCATTTGATGACCCAAAAATGAAAAGTGTAAGTAATCTCCAAATCAGAGCTCTGACCTTACTTCTTGTGCGTTTAGTTGAACTATACACTCCATGTACTAACTTAGGTATCAAAGTGCAGTAGGCTTGAAACCACATCGATACAAGAATCTCTTATACAAGTTAGCTTGAAAAGTAAGACTAGATTAGGAGAAACGAGTCCGAGGTCAAGCCCACAAAGGACCTACGACGACGATGAACGCGTGCAAGATTTGGGCACCAATAGATATTGAATATTCATTGATATCCTAGCTATCTTTAGTAAGTCCTTGTAAAAGTTAAATGTATAAAAAAAAATGTCATCTATTTAATATAATATGAATAGAAGTACGAATAACAATATCCATAACTTAGTTGGAGCAAAAATAACTTAATTATTAATCTAAATAAATTTTATATGTTTTTTTGACTTATAGAAATATCCACTTATATTGGTATTTTATCAATATATTACGTCTAATTGAATTTAAATGTTGATATTCTAATCCTATTAGATTTTTGAAAACTTAAAAAAATCATTTTTGAAATAATTTGGTTAAGATTAATAATACACATTTTCTAGAAGAAATGAAAATCACGATAAAAGAATTAATTGACCGAACCGTCGCCCATGCCGTGAACTTCTAAGACCGAACCACTGGACGGAAACCTCCCACGCTGCCCGCTGATCTGCAAGCACCACGCTCTCGCGGGACCAGATTCAGCCTTTAGACTCGTATTTTAGCTGGCTCGACGCCTCTGCCTTGTTACCCTGACCGACCACACAGTCTAGATGGCGTCCCTACTCCTCTGGCGACTCCTTCCTTTGCTTTAGGCGGTTTCTGGTGCACAGAAAAAAATCTGGTTTTTTTTTTCTTTTCAAAAAAAGTCACGCGAAGTGCTACCCTAAGTGGCAAAGAAAATGGAAATTACAAAATTGTCATTGCTCATTATTTACAAGAATACCATTGGGCCTTTAATTTTTCCAAAAACCCAATAAAACCCATTTAAATACCTTGTTATTCTCTAAAAATCTCCCTCATAACAAGAATATTTACGTGCCAAGCTGATTCTTCAATCTTTCTATCATCCAGATTTAATATTCAACCCATCTAATAGGTATTTAAACCTATGGGCTGGAAGAACCTTGGTTAAATAAACTCTCAACTGTATGAACCTTGACTAGTTCAACATCTTTCTGGGTCACAACTTCTCTGATAAAATGAAATTTGACATCGATATGCTTAGACCGTTCGTGATGAGATGGATTCTTCGCAAGATGAATAGCACTCTGGCTATCACAATGGACGATAGGAATGAACTCCTGCGACAACAACTCACCAACTATCCTTTTCAACCACACTGCCTCTTTCACAGCTTCACCCACTGAAATATACTCTGACTCAGTAGTAGACAAGGCAACAACTGATTGAAGAGCAACTTTCCAACTGACCACATTACCAAACAAACGAAAAATGTGACCTGATAGAGACCTTCTTTTGTCAAGGTCTGCAGCATAATCTGCATCTGTGAAGCCTTCCAACAGTGTTGATTTATCACAATCCTTGCTAAAACGCATTGATACACTGGCACTACCTTTCAAATATCGAAGCACCCATTAAACTGCATTCCAATGCTCCTTCCCAGGATATGAAATAAACCTACTTATCATACTTATAGCATAACCCAAGTCAGGCCTAGTACAAATCATCAAATACATAATACTTCCAACAACATTACAATAGGGAATATTAGCCATCTCTAACCTTTCTTGTTCAGTAACAAGACATTTGAGATGAAGAAAACCTAAAATGAGATGCTAAGGGTGTCGAAGCTGCCTTACAACTAAACATATTATATTTCTTAAGCAGTTTATGCACATAACTCTCCTGCGAAATGGTTCACAAACCTTTCTCCCTATCTCTTTTCACATCCATGCCTAGGATTCTTTTCAGTTCACCTAAATCTTTCATCTCAAATTCACTACTCAATCGTTTCTTGAGATCACAGATTTCAAAATAATATTTAGACACCAGAATCATATCATCTACATACAGAAGTAGATAAGTGTATGTACCTTTCTGAGATAGTTTCTAGTACACGCAGGCATCATATGAGCTCCTGTGAAACCCCTGCTTCAGAATAAAGGTGTCAAACCTGGTATACCACTGTCTTGGCGATTGCTTCAGTCCATAGATGGACCTGTGAAGACGAAAAACCATGTCTTCCTTTCCTTTCACCTCATAGCTCAGGTTGAGCCATGTAGATCACTTCCTCCAATTCACCAAGAAGGAAAGCTATGGTGATGTCCATCTGTTCAACAAATATATCAAAGTGAACAGCAATAGATAAAATTAATCGAATGGACGAATGTCTCACCACCGGAGAGAAAATCTCATGAAAGTCAACTCTCTCCTTTTGAGTGTAGCCCTTGAATACCAGTCTAACCTTATACCTAGGCTTGTTGTCACCTCATGTACCTAGTTTGATTTTATAAATTCACTTTGACTGAATTAGTTTCTGATTAGGAAGCCTTGGAACCAATGACCATGTTTGGTTCTTCTGCAATGAGAACAATTCTGCTTCCATAGCATCCTTCCACTATTCCTTCGAATAAGATACTATAGCCTTCTCAAAAGCAAGAGGCTCTATTTCAATTCTGTCAGCTGCACAAGTAAGAGCATAAGCAACTAAATCAGCATAACCATACCTTGTAGGAGCATGCCTCACCCGTTGAGGCCTGTCACGTGTAAGCTGATAGTTCTGTAGGTCACTGCCACTTGAGCTTTCTTCACCAAAAACTCCCTCATCAATTAAAGTCCTCTGCAATTGAGGCTGTCTACCATCAAAATTGGATGACTGATCATTGAATCACTTGAACTAACTGATGGTTGTGCTTAAGAATCAATTCTAACCTCTGCCTCAACCTGATCAACTGTCTACTGTTTCTGCTACTCTTTGACACGAAATGGCATCTCATTAAAGGTCACATCTCTACTGATAATATATTTATTTCTGCCCTCTTCTAAGCACCAAAGTTTATATCCTTTAACACCCTAAGGATAGCCAATAAACTTACATTTCAGTGCCCTCTTATTCAGCTTCCCTTCCTTAACATGAGCATAAGCTGAACATCCAAACACTCTGAGATGATCCAAGCTTGAAGCTTTTCCTGTCCATATCTTATGAGGAGTCTTTAGTACTAAAGAGGAAGACGGACTCCTATTAATAAGATAACAGGCTGTTTGGGCAGCTTCCCCCAAAATTTCAAGGGTAATGAAACATTTGTCAAGAGACATCTTGTACGCTCCATAATTGTTCTGTTGAACCTCTCAGCTAAACCATTCTACCGTGGAGTGTACGTAACAGTGAAATGCCTCATAATTCCCTCAGATTTGCAAAATTTATCAAATTTGTGATTCACAAATTCTAAACCATTGTTTGTCCTCAGATACTTTACCTTTCTGCCTGTCTGGTTCTCAACCTGCTTTTTCCATTCAAGAAATTTCTCAAAATTTCATCCTTCTGTTTCAGTGGATACATCCACACCTTTCTTGAAAAGTCATCAAATTGACATAAAGTATCTTGAACCTCCCATAGAAGGTACCTTTGTAGGACCCCACAAATCTGAATGAATATAATCCAAAAGTCCTTTGGTAGAATGCTTCCCTTTCCCAAACTTCACTCTAATAAACTTTCCCATTATGTAATGTTCACAAAATGAGAGTTCAATGTCTTTAACTCCTCCAAGCAAACCTTGTTTTGAAGAGCTTGAAGATCTCTTTCACTCACATGAGCTGATCTGTTATGCCATAACATGGACTTATTAGTTTCTTTCTCAGATGCAACAGTAGCACTACCTGAAACTGCAGTACCCTCCAACACATAAAGGTCATTCCTCAAGGTCCCCTTCAGCTTAACCAAAGAGCCCTTGATAACCTTCAGAACTCCATTCTCAGATTTATAAGAATAACCTGATCTATATAATTCACCCAGAGAAATTAGAATTTGTTTGAGTTCTGGAACATAGCTTACATTTATAAGAATTCTGATCATACAATCATGTGTTGCAATTCGAACTGACCCAATTCCTTTTACATCACAAGTACCATTATTACCAAGATCCCCCATCATTTTCTTGAAAGTCAATAAAGAAATCCCGATTAGGAGTCATGTGAAACGTGCACCTTGAATCCATGATCCAAGCATTCTGAATATCCCTGCTGGACACCATCAAAACCTCTGCTGAATCATACCCAATAATATTTGCTGCACTAGAATCCCCTGTATGTTTGCTATTTGATGCTTCCTTGCTCTTATTCAAAGGGCAATTTTTTCTAAAGTGTCCTTCTTTATGACATAGGAAACACTTTTTGCTTTTTTCCTTTGATTTCTGCCTCTGGCCATGAGTAACTCTCCATCTTGCGTTCCTTTTTAATCTCGATATTTCTAGTTCTCAAGGCATCCAACACTATATCCATGGACAATGAATCCTGTCCATATTTAATAGCTGCCTTAACTTCTCGATACGATTCTGACAAAGAATTCAGAAGAATAACTGCTTAATTTTCATCCGACAACTTCTCACCGATGTTATTGAGATCAACTATAATCTTCTAGAATTCATCTAAGTTCTCTCCAAAGCCTTTACTTGAGTCCATCTTATATCCAAAGAATTTCTCCTTTAGATATAATTTATTTGGCAAGGACTTAGTCAAATAAAGACTTTCCAGTTTCTTTCACAACTCCGCTGTAGTAGTGACCTCATCTACTAACCTAAGCACTCTATTTGACCGATATAAAATTATTGTCGAATAGACCATCTCATCCATATCTTTTTTCAGCTTCTGTAATTGTTGGTGGAAGGTTATCTTTGTCTAAGATTTTGGCTACCTTTTGTTGTACCAGAATAGTCTTAATCTTTTTCCTTCATAACCCGAAATCACCTATCCCATCAAATTTAACAACTTCGAACCGTTTAGACATTGAAACCATTTGTCAAATTAATTCCAACAAAAAATATCCCTGAACACAGAATATGCCAGCACACACTACCACACAACCTTTTTGGATCAATTGGAGCTCTGATATCACTTGTGAGAGTTTCTGAACCTAACTTAGATGACCAAACAGAACGCAAACAATCAGCAAAAATAGATTAAAAGCAGTAAAGAACACCAAGATATATAGTGGTTCGACCAGTTTGGTCTACATCCACTTTGAGGACCAGCTTGAATTAATTTATTAATGAGCAATAAAGAAATTTTACAAATTACAGATAATCAACGAAATCACCAATCTGTAATTTTTGTATCCATTGATACAGATCTGTACACAATGTCGCCTCTGAAAACTGAGAACCCGCTGCAAAAAATAGCCCAAAACAGTGTGATACCTGCCTCTGACCGGCGAACCATGCTCAGACCGAACCACCACCCACGCCGTGAACTTCCAAGACCGAACCACCGGACGAAAACCTCCCATGTTGCACGCTGATCTGCAAGCACCACGCTCACCTCGGACCGAACTCAACCTTCAGACTCGTGTTCCAGCCGGCTCGATGCCTCTGCCTTGCTGCCCTGACCGACCGCACAGTCTAGATGGCGTCTCTGCTCCTTCGGCGGCTTCTTCCTTCGCTTCAGACAGCTTCTGCTACACAAAAAAAATCCCAGGCGGCTGCCTTTTTTTTTTCTTTTCAAAAAAGTCATGCGAAGTGCTGCCGAAGAAGAAAATGGAAATTACAAAATTGTCATTGCTCATTATTTTCAAGAATACCATTGAACCTTTAATTTTTCCAAAAACCCAATAAAATCCACTTAAATCCCTTGTTATTTTCTACAAGACTCACAAATCATAAAAAATTAAACTCATAAACTTATACAAATGATATAACTTATACAATTATGTAAGTTTGAAAGTCCAATTTGACCCAATTTTATACTTAATAGGTTCTAATTTTTAAAATTGTATATTTAAAAGTATAATTACGATTATCACAATACTTTAGGGTAGTTTTTGCAATTTATCCATTTTTTAATATATTCAAAACCAAACATAGATCTTGATAATTGGTTTTTTTTCTTTTTTATTTCACTAGAGTTAAGAGAGAGAGTAATATGTGGAGACTTGAAAATAAAAATTTAGGGATAGAGAACCCATTTTTTGAAGAAACAAATTGAGAGAGATAAGAGAGAATTTTAGTTGGAGAAAGAGGGAAAAAAAAAGTCTTTTACGAGATATTAAAGGTGACAACAAAAGATATATATGAGACATTAGAGAACAAAATTAAAGAACAGAGAGACAATGATCATTTAAACGATCTCTTTCAATAATAAATTCAAAACTATCATATATTTATTATGAGTTACAAAAACGACAATATCAATGAAAAAGAATTGAGAAATTTTAGGTAGAAAAAGGTTTTGGAAAAATGTTGAATTTTTTAGGAAGAAAAGTGGAAGAGATGTGTTTGATGATAAAGAGAAATTAAAGTATGAGAGACAAAATTTTAAATTAAATTTTAGGGATCAGGAAAAAGAGGTTTTAGAGAGAAAATAAGATTGGAACTTCACAGTATCTTAGAGGCAAAAGTGTGTGAGAATGATGGCGGAGCGATGAATTCTATATAGGGCACTAGTGTACAAGTACAACAAAAAATAGAATGCAATATTCTAGCTTTAAAATTTATATAATGGAATTCAATATTCTTAGTATTAATACTTTTATAGAGTTAATTCAAAATTAATATAGAGAAATATTATAAAAGAAAACTAATAATAAAGACTATAGAGGTATATTTTAAAGAAGAAAAATGTTTTGGATTCTGATCAAACTTATACAGAAATAAATTTAGTCAAAATTTGTAAAGAAATAATGTAGAAAACAAGATAATCTGATTGAGATTCGTTGTTGAGTATAATTTATGATCTCTACAAAAGCATCAAAACTTAAAATCTAAGAATATTTTAAAACTTACTTGTCGAGCTCATGTACTCAAACGAATTGAAACAAATAATTCTAGCTTGAACCTTGAAATTAATTTTAAAACCCTATACGAATAATGCAAATGTAAAAATATCATGAAAATAAACAAAAATATATAGAGCATAATGTTAATATAAAAATTATATAAAAAACCTTTTTAATAGAATATTTTTTAGAGTTGAGATTGAAAAGTGAAATTCGAAAAGAAGAAAATAGTTTATAAACTGTCCAATTCAGTTATCGATAAAAAAAAATATATATATATATTGTTTGACTATTTATTTATTAACACAAAAAAAGACATTATATTTTAAAGTACACATTGTTTGATCAACTTTTCTTATTAAATTTTACATGAGTCGGGCTTTTATGAAAAATCAAGGTAAAAAGTCATTTAAAATTTGAAATAAATGGTTGGTAAAGTTGTAGGATTTGGACCCTTGTGCCTCACCAAACAAACAACGCCTCATGCCAACAAGCTAATTCTAGTATTGTTATTTAAGATGACTTATATATATATATATTAAAAATACAAAAGACCAATAAATTGAGGGGAGACATGTGCTATCATTGGCCTCTATGTGGCTTCGCCCTTGTATATTTGTTTGAAACTATTTTTAAATTCATTTGTTTTTTATAAAATAAAAAATAGAAGAATAATTATTTTAAATGATAAAATTGCTGGAAATATTTTTAAATACAGCAAAATGTCACTATTTATTAGTGATATATAGTGATATTTTGCTATATTTATAAGTAAGTTATGTCATTTTTCTATATTTGGAAACAAATAAAAAAATATAACTTTTAAAAAATGAAAAAAAATAAAATAAAGAGACAAAACGAAAAAAAAAAGAATTCCACATTAAATTATTTTTTAATATACCTTTTCTTAATTAAAAAAACATATTGATTATAGAACAAAACTTTTGCAAATTAAATCTATTTCGTCACCCATTTCTTACATATAATTTGCATCTTTTTTAATTATAATGGTTGATTTCTTAGCCAAATTCCAAAAACAAAAACAACTTTTGAAAATCTACTTTTTGTTTTCAATTTTTGGCTTGATTTTTTAAATTGTTGGTAAAAGGAAGATAGCATAGAAAGGAATTTGGAGGTGAAAGTAGTGTTTATAGTCTTAATTTTCAAAAATGAAAACCAAAAACCAAATTGTTATCAAAATGAGCTTAATAATCAACCTTTTAAAAGCTCAACTATAAAATGTGGTTAAATTATACCAAATATATCCCTAAACTTTGTACTTTGTATAAAAAATACCCTTCAACTTTCAAAATTTTCAAGTTAAACTTAAAAACATTAAAATTAAAATACTATGGTTTGTTTTGGATTGGATATCCATTCGTATTTTTGGGTAAAAAAAAAACTTTGAACTTTCAAAAGTTTTAAACATATTTGTAAATCTAAATAATAATAATAATAATAATAAATATCTTACTATTAGTATGTGAACAAAAATTGTGCATACCCTCCTACTTCTCTATTTTCCTCTTTCTTCTCCCATCTTCTTCAATACCCCCTTACTCCTTTGTTGTTATCTGTTTTGACATTTGTTTATCTAAAAAATAATAAATAAATAAAATTGTCCACTTCTGTTAAGATATATAAACGATAATATGAAGGAAAGAACAACGTAAGCAACAAAGGATCTTAGGGCTTAAATGTTTTAACAAAGTTGTAAGCTAGTAGTTGGGTATGTGTTAATAGCATATATATGTGTGTGGTCATTTATCCCTATCGTAAAGGGAGATTTTGGTTTTGATTTTGAAATTTTTTAGATTTCATGGTTTAACTTAAAGTTTTGATTTTTATTTTGGTTACTGATAAAATTGGTATAAGAATTGAGAAAATAAGAAAAAAAAAATGAGAATATCTATATGAAAAAAAAATGAGGATATCTAAATATTTATTTTAAAATTATTAATTTTTAATTCAAGAAAAGTTTAAATAAATTGATCACTATGCTAAATATAGGAGTATTTAATTTTTTAAATAGAGTTATTTTTGCAACGAGTATTATCCGTTTATGTTCATTTATTAACAATAAGAGTATTTTAAAACTTTTATAAGTTTAAAGGTATTTTTATATTTTTGAAAGTTTAGGGGTATTTTTGAAACAAAACATAATAAACCTCCATCTAAAATTAATTATAATGATATTTTTTCAACTCTTTTTGAAAGTTTAAATGGATATTTTTGGAACTTCTAAAAGGTTAGATGTATTTTTTATTTAGAGTACAAAGTTTAAATTTTTTTTTTTATAATTTAGTCTAAAAATGAAATGAACCTAAACATAATAAAAAACTAAAGTTTAAGATAGTAATATAAGATTTATGTTTTTTTTTCTTTATTAGAAATTCAACTAAAAAAAGCATAGAGTTTTGTTCATGAATGTGTTCATTTTGAAAAAAAAAAATGAATTGAGAAGTTTGAATTTGAGTTATGTATTGTTTTTATTTTCAAAGTTCATCAACTTATTTTTAGGGTGGTGATATTCAAACTTCTAACCTTTTGATCAATAGTACCTAAAATACTCACTTAACCAATTCTCGGTTTTATTATATAATTTATTTTTCATTTGTAAGTTAGTTTATTTGTAAAAATTAATGTGGACTAAGATATTTGGAAAGGATAAACTTATTATTATTATTATTATTATTATTATTATTATTATTATTATTATTATTATTATTATTATTTTAGATTTGAACTTTCTTAAATAATTCCCACGGTTAAGAACAATCACATCAAATTTGACTCTATAATTTATAGCTCCTATATACATTGAACTCGTTTGATTAATTTATGCATATTGATGAAACAATGTACTAAATAGAATGGAGTTAGTCATTTTCATAAAGTGTAAAAAAATTCAATTTAAACAAGAAAATGTTTGTCGCTAAATATTAAAAGTTTCTTTCTTCAAAATAAATAAATAAATAAAGTGTCAATTTTTTATTACATAAATTAAAATTCTCGTTCTATAATCGTATTATTATTAAAAAATAATAATAATAACGTTATTTAATCTCCTTCACATGTTTGTGGTTTAGTTTTTGTTATTATCAATCTACTCAAGTTTGTTAAATTTTAGATCAAGAGATGGAAAATTTCAATCTCCACATTTAAAATAAATAACACAAAAAATATATTCTTATTGATTAATAATAAAATCACATATCAATAATTTTGAATGTAGAAATTAACCATTACTTTGCCAATTCCATCCATTATCATTTTTTTTTAAAAAGTAAATCTATCACCTACTTGTTGAAAGGGAAAATCAAATACTCCCTTCTTTCTCAAATTAAAGGAAATAAAAAATTAAAATACTATTTTGGTCTCTATAATTTAAGTTTAGTTCATATATTTTCAAATGTCAAATTCTAGTTTATATACTTTCAATAATTCTTAAATTTAATCTCTTGAAATTATATTTTTAAATTGATCAAATAATTATTATTATTACCATGTAAGAAAATACAATATATGAATCCGTTCCAAAATTTATAGTGAAAATATTAATGGATAATAAAAAGTTTTAGAAAAAAATCAATAGTTTTCTTTTTACTGAACAAAAAAAAAAAAAAAATCAATAGTTAAACTAGCATACACTGAATTTAATATTTAAGTTTAAATACTATTTTGCTTCCTGTATTCCTGACTTTGATTCATTTTGGTATTGTATTTTCAAAATATTCATTTTCATCCTTGAACTTTGAACTTGAATCACTTTGGTCCCCGTATACTTTTAAAATTTTCTTTTGGTTCTTGTATTTTCAACTTTAGGTCATTTTGATTATTTAACTTTTAAAAAGCAATCATTTTAGTACTTTATAAATGAAATAAAAAAATAAAAATGAATGACCAAAATTGTTACTTTTAAAAGTACAAAGATCAAAATAAATATTTCTAAAGTAAAAGGAGAAAAACGAATATTTTGATTAGTATAAGGACCAAAATAAATTAAAGATAGAAAGAAATACATAGATCAAAAGTTTAAAAATACACCGTTGAAAATATTAATGTATTTTACAGTATGAGAGAACTAAAAATAAACCCTAAAAGGGCTCAACCACAACCTAAAGAATCTCTAACCACATAGACTAAGCATACATTAACACCCTCCCTCAAACTCAAGGTGGTAAAGTAGGTGAAAATATTGTTAAGCACCAGAAGGGAGCTGCCTAGGGGACAGAGCTTTGATGAAAATATTAGCAAGTTGCTCAGTAGTAGAAACAGCTCGCAAAAGAAGAGTTTTGCTCTGAAGATAATGTTGAACAAAATGATAGTCATTCTCGATATGCTTGGTGCGCTCATGAAAAAAATCATTATGAGCAGTCTAGATGGTACTACGATTGTCACAGTGAAGGATAATGATAGATGGCTGAGAAACTCCCATATTAGTAAGAAGCCAGCGAAGCCACAATAACTGAGACATAGCATCAACTAGGGCGCGATATTCAGACTCCGTACTAGAACGAGAGACAATACTCTGTTTCTTACATCGCTAAGAAATAAGAGAGTCACCAAGATAGAAACAGTAACATGAGGTAGAAGTCGGTCTATAAGATCACCAATCCAATCAGCATCAGAGTAGCCAGATAAGACCAAGGATGGTTGGGATGAGAATTGAAGGTCATATCCCAGAGTCCCCTTGACATAGCGAATAATATGAAGAATAACAATAAAATGAATGGTTCAAGGGGCAACCATGAACTGACTTACAATGTGAACGACATATGCAATGTCGGGATGAGTTACTGTTTGATAAATAAAACTGCTAACAAGTTGACGGTAGAGACTGACATCTTCGAAGGGAACGCCATCAAACGGAATCAAGCGAACATTAGGGTCGAGTGGTGTTGGGGTTGTAGTAGAGTTAGTGATCCCAGAGCGCACCAATAAGTTCGAAGCATATTTCACTTGAGATAGGGAGTAACTAGCAGAGTTATTAATACTTCAAAACCAAGAAAGTGAAGGGAATCTCAGCATGAGGAGATCCTTGACCAGAAGCGGATCGTCCAAATTCTATTTCGATTGAAACATAAATTTACAGTAAACGCAGAGATTATGTAAACTAACTAAATCACAACATGCTTTTCAAATAAGATACATAGTTCAAGGGAATTACCTTTGAAGAACACTTCATCTCATATCCCTCGAATGGTCATTAACTCCTCGAACAAACAACAACAAGGTCTTGAAGACCTTTTTCAAGTAAATCACGAACCAAATGGGAAGAGAACACTAATACTCGGATTCTTTGGTATGCTCGGGGTGAGAACCCAGGAGTGGTGGGCTCTGACTGTTTTGGTTAAGAGGAGTTTGGAGGAGGAAGACGATTGAAGAAGAAGCACTATCGTATAGGAACTGCTTCAATCGTTTAGGCTATCGCATAGACAACGAGCCTATCATATATGCTTTGTGTTTGCTGTGTAGACTTTTGCATAGTCTATTCTTGCATTCGGCTCTCTTTTTTCTTTTCTTATCAATCTTTTTTAAAAAAAAAATGAAAAACTTTTTTTCATTTTATTCCAATTACCATAAAATTGCATAATCACCCACTAAGGTAGTTTTTGAGAAAAAATGAATTATTATTCAAAATAATAAATTATATAAATAAATATGATAACCAACTTATCATATTATATTTATAACCTATAGTTTTAATATTGCATCACATACAATATAAACTATAGTTCTATTTCTCTAATTTAGGCATTTAATATAAATAATATTTATATTAAATTAACAACTATTTGAATCTCATTCAAATATTATTCCTCCAATTAATGTATCAAATGCATTGATTATATCAATTATATCATATAATTGATATAATGTATTTGATACATTAAATTCCAGAAGATGAGCCCGAACAGAATCTAGAATGTGGCAATGTTTGCGTTCTGCTCACCCATTGTGTTGAGAAGTATGGGAACAAGAACACTGAACAAGAGTATCTTGCTGGGCGAGAAAAGAAAGAAGAATGAAGTCCTAATCCAAAGCGTTATCTGTACAAAGAGTTTTGATTGTACAAGAGAAAGGAGTGTGAACCATATTAGCAAAGTCAATATATATTTGAGACAAGGTAGAACGATGTTTAAGAAAATATGTCTACTCTGATACTAAGTTGGAAATATTTATATATTTTACTAAGATATATTTTACAAAGAAGTAGAAAGTATATATAAAATATAAGGGAACTAAAAAGAGACCCTAAAAGGGTTCAACCACAATCTAAAGAATCTCTAACCACATAGACTATGAAGTGAAATTGATCAAGTTTAAAAGTATAGTGATGGAAATGATATTAAAAAAGAAAAAGTTTTTTATTTGACAGATGAAAAACATTTTATTAGTTTCCCAAAGTATCCTCAGTTTTTTAAAGATCATCATTTTGTGGTATTCAATATACGAATGAAATGGACGTACCTTGAGACAAGTGGGGGTATCATTATACGTGTCTTGAATTAAATAAAACGATTGACTTAAATTATACGTCAATATATATATTTGGTTTTTAGTTCATAAATACTTATATATAAATTCAATTAGTCGTTAAATTTGGCATTGTTATAATTAACGTAGTTTACGTATTCTTTCTTTTGAGCTAAAAGAAACACATTATAGCTAATTCCTACTCCAATAATTATTTCCAATTGTATAGCCAAGAAATATATATTATTAAATAACATCTTAATTATATCTTCAAACCATGTAAATTTGACATCCTTTTAATTTAAACACTTTATATTAATTAATAAACTTCTCAATGTACTACGAGAAATATAAAGGAAACTTAGTTTAATAGTAATTGATCTGCATGCGTTTTATCTTTTGAGACTCAAAGTTTGACCTTACATTTTTATAATTGTTTATATTACTATATAATATATTAGATTTTTTGTACAACAAATGTGAGATATAAAGATTTAACATTCAACCTTAGGAAAAGAACTTGCTAATCACTTTTTAGCTATGTCCACGTTGGTTTTATAATAAATGATAGTTTTCTTCCGTCGACATATTGACCATTAATGAATATTTCCACATTTCTAAGGAATAGACATCAACATGAATAGTAAATCGACATTTTCATTATATCGTAAACATAAAAAATAAGTAACAAAAAGTCATAAAAATATCTATCAACATTGATATTTTAGCGGAAAAAAAAATTCTAACATTTTTGTTAAATTGAAAACTAGCTATTTTTTTTCGATATGAGCATTCTTTTTTTCTATATATATATATATCACGAGAAAGAAAAAAAAAAATAAAAAGTTGACTTTTGAGGCAGAGTCAGGGAAAGAAGACCGCATGTGGAGGGAATAAGCGCAAAAATCGCACATAAATCAGCTTCTTAACATGGTACTTTCCCAAATAATATATATTTATATATATAATTGAAAACAATTCAATCACGTTTCTTGGAAATGATTTACATACTAAAGTTGGTATTAATATTAATTAATTTATTGTTGTTTTTTTGAAATATTACAATTCAACTTTTTATTTTATTTTTTTAAATATTTTAAGTTAGAGGAGAAAAATATCCTTATCCTTAGATATGTAAATAACACATAAATGTTGAATTTTAACGAATAAAAAGAACAAAATATTAGAAGTGTATATAGATTTTTGGAAAAATTACCTTTTTAGTCACCAATTTTTGAAGAATGTGCGAATTTGATTCTTGAGTTTTAAAAATAATTGTACCTTTTTAGTCTCCAAGTTTATAAATATAGGTTTAAAAGGTCTTTCAAGTATTTTTGTTTGATTTTTTTTATAAAATAATTATATAATATTTAAAATTAGAAAAAAAATAGTTGTAGAGAGGATGTGATTTTTAAAGAATATTCTTCTAGTTTAAAGTGTAATATAATTATTTAAAATAATAGTATAAAGTTATTTGAGAGACTTTTCAAACCTATTTTTTAAAACTTAAAAAGGTATATTTTGAAAACTCATGGACCAAATGGAACTATTATTATAAACTTTAGGACTAAAAAGGTACATCTTTAAAACTCAAGGACCAAACATATATATTCTTCAAAACTTGAGGATCAAAAGGATAATTTTCCCTAGATTTTTTTAAAAAAATCAAAGCATATGGTTGGAAGTGTAATAGAACATAATCATACATGGATAAAAATTGAGAATGTTTATCCAATATAAGTAAAAATAAAGTTGATAATTTGAACATAGTTCAACTAGTTAAAACAATTTACATTTGTTCTAAATATGTTAGATTCTTGGAATCCCTAACTCTAGATTATTGAAGTGGAAAGAAAAAAGTAAAAATGACTCGTTATTCCAAGTTGGAAAATACCTTTTTGAAATTTATAAAAATAATAGGTCAAAAAAGGGACGAACTCCATCCCCACAGAGGCAGAGAACTTATATCTGTCTTGGTTGTGCTACCGGAGGTTCTGGGAAAGTCGGAATAGGAGAGCACTCATCTTGGGGTGGACTTATTACTTAGATAACAAGTCTACGGGTTTTCTATAGATTTGCTTATTGATGATAGTGACGATATCGACCGTGACCTTGATACGGAACTGAAGTTTCTAACTAGGATGAATGCGTAAAAAAGAGGTGAACTCTTAAAATAGAATTGCAAAAGTTATTTATGTGACAAGTAAAAGTAGATTAGTTGTGCGTGTGTTTTGGTGACACCAATGAGAGAGATAAATTATGAGTGGTAGTAACTCAAAACCATGTGCAAATCCAAATAGATATGTCAAGTGATAGAAAAACAACGTCGTATAAAATGGTTTGATTGGAATCTATGACACTTTAAATGAATGGACAAAATTTGTTACATATAATTGATAAAACTTGATACTATGGATATGTACTTTGATAAAGATGAATATTTAATTGGATTTTGAGGAATTTGGGATGAACATAAGAGATGAAAATGATAGTTGTTAAGTAGTGTGAAATCAATATGATAGTGGAGACATAATTAAAAAGATTGCATTATTATTGTTACTTATGGAGTCCGTGACTTGATTTCTTTAATAATTTAATTATTTTTTATTAAAAAGGGAAATAAAGATTGCATCCAAGAATTATTTATTTAATTTCACATCAACGTTGACCTAATTTGATTTTCATAGCATTAAATTTTTACTATCATGTTAATATTTTCATCGATATTTATATATTTTTATGGTTTGACATCGAAGTGAGGATAAATGACATTTCCATTACATGGTAAAAAAAGTTCATGAAACATGAAAAAATAAGTAAAAAATAATGTCAATAATATGAATATAATTTACATTTTAGGGTTATTTAGATTGGGAGTTGTTTTGAAAGTTAATTGAGGAAAAAGAAGGTTTCCAACTTATTTAGGGAAAAAAGGGAGGTTTTTTTTCCCATCCGAATGCGTCAAATTTGAGAATATTTTATTATTTTTTTCCATATGCGACATTAAAAAAAAATAAACGGATCAGAATGCGTCTGTTCAACAAATGCATTCTGACCAAATTTGGTGTTTTCCTCCGCGTTTTAACAAAAAAAATCCCACTTTTTTCTTTCATTCCACCGTTTTCATCTTCTCCTTTCACAAATTTCATCTTCCTTCACCGATTTAATTCATCTTTTCCTTCATAGATTTTATCATCCTTCACCGATTTCATCTTCTCCTTCATTGAAACCTTCAGAAATCGATTAAGGAAGATGAAATTTATGAAAGGAGAAGATGAAAATGGTGGAATGAATGAAAAAAGAGGGATTTTTTATGCCAAAACGCGAGGGAAACGTCAGATTTGGTCATAATGCATCTATTGTCAACTCACTTTGACGCGTTGTGTCAGAATGCGTCTATTCAACAACCACATTTTGAAGAAAAAAATAATAAAATATTCCTGAATGCGTCTCTCGGATGGGACAAAAAAACTCCCATTTTTTTCTAAATAAGTTAGAAACTCCCTTTTCCCAATTAACTTTCAAAATAACCCCAATTTAAATAATCCCGATTTATTTCCTAATGCAATTACTTTTTGAATTTTTGAATTTTTACAATTGTTTGAGAAATATTCATCGAATGGCAACATTTTTTTTATATAGTTTTATTACATTTTCGTAAAATTGAGAATAATTTTACACCAAGATAATGTGTTCGGAATTTATTTTATAATAAATTGGGTTTTTTTATAAATAATAATAAAAATAAACAAATAAATAAACAGGATCCAGCCATGCATTTGCTATACAAATGAATCCGTGATGTCGGCCATTCTCATCCATGATTTTTTTCTTCTCTCTCTATCTTTATCCTGATGTTACCATTTTCATAATTTAAAATTAGGAAATTAGACTTTAGTTAATAATTAATTGATTTTTTTTATTTTAATTTAAAAAAATTATTTTATTTTCTCACATGGTCCTTACAATGATTTTCATTTTTTTAAAAGAAATATGTGAATTTGAGTATTAGATGAAAAAAGATAACATAAGTGAGAGTAGTGTTTATGATGTTTAATTTTTTTTTAAAATAAAAAAAAAAATAAACAAAACCAAGTGAGGAAGCCTAAGTGATATTTGATATGAATTTTTTTTACCATTAAATCTAAATTTAAATTTTGATGATTTGAATCCTCATAATCTATTTGTTATACTAAAATAAATTACATTATACTCAAATTAATGAAATATTTCCGGTTAAAAATGTAATAAATACTGAAGATGAGACCTAATATTGGAAATCGAAATTAGACATATAGATGAAACTCAAATAATATTGTTGACGAGATTAGTAAGTAATATTATGTAGAAGATTAACATATTGTAGTGTCAACTTCTCTTGCCAATCAATCACTTCTTTGTTAAGATACCGACACACTCAAATTTAATTTGTAAGAAGATTATCCACTCAAGAGAAAAGAAATATTTCAAACTTCATTAATGTAGATTTATTAAAACCTTGAACTAGTAAACAATTTTTAGGATTGTGTTGGTAAATTATTGGATATATATGTTTTATATATCTTTTTCCCAAATTTGTAAACTTGTGAATGAATTTCATATATATATATATATATATATATATATATATATATATATATATATATATATATAATACTTCAAAAACTATTCAAATAATTAATAAACTCATACAAGCTTGCCAAGCTTCTTCCATTAATATTTTCCCCTTAATTAGGATAACAAACACATAAACTAAGTTTGATAGACCTTATGTTAGGACATTTATATACGTATTAATAAAGCAACACACCATTATTTTTTTTCTACTTGATCTCTTCACATATAATTCTCTCTAATTTTTTTCGAACTTTCTTATCATTCCTTTTGACTCGCTATTTATTTTGTCTCTTGATTTGTTATCATGACCATCTCCATCACGTAACAATTTTGAAACATATATCGATTAAGATCTATTTAATCAAAATTTTATCTCTATATTTTTTGGATTATTTTTAATAATAGGGTTATTTTTAAATATAAAAAATGATTCAACTTATTTATAGATATAGCAAAATGTCAGTATCTATTACTGATAAGTAGTGTGATATTTTGCTATATTTGAAAACATTTTCAATAGTGTTGTCATTTAAAATAATAACATTAAAGAAAAATGGATGTACTTGATCTTTTTTAAACGGATAGAGTAAAATAGCTATTTACTATTTTAAAAACGAAAACGAATTAAACTCTCATAAAAGAAAAATCAAACCGACCTTTTAATATAAATCAAACTTGATAGTAAAAAATTGATGTCTTGAAGATCAACTAATATATTCAACCTAAATTTTTTATATATATCTTCATCTTGATTTCTCTTTAGATGGAAATATCAAAATCCATCATCAATTTCTTTAACTTTTCAAATATTTCAAATAGTGTTTTTTTTTTAACTATAAATTATTGTACAAATTGCTTCCAAAAGCAACAATAATTCATTAATTCCCTAATTAATAAGGCAACTTGTTTTACTAAAAAAAATAATCATTCCCTTGATTTTAATTATTAAATAGAAGATGATGATAGAAGAAGAAAAAGAAGAAAAATCCAAAATGTTGAATAGGTTGTCATTGCTTGCAAATATCACATTAAATGGAGCCCACAAAAGAGAAACCATTAAAGCAAAATTAAATTCCAAAGAGGAAGAAAACAAAAATGGGAATTAATAATAATAATATTTAAAGGAAAAAAAAAACACTGGCATTCAAGATCTGAATTACAGCTCAAAGATTTATGGCCAAAAGTAATTAATTAATTGATTGAATTAAAATGCCCATATATATGAATCTCCACTTGTTTATTGTCTTTCTCATGAAATTTCAATGGGGGAAAATAAAGAGATTATTGGCTTCATTCATTTATGTCAAATTTGGATTTTTATTTTTATTTTTTATTTTTTTATTTTTAGTGTCTTATTCTATGCTTAGTTAAATAGGAAATTTCATCCATCCATCCAAAAAAAATCCCAAACCACAAATCAACTAAATTCTGAATTGGTCAAAATAAGGGGGAAAAATCTTCTTGTTCTATGCCCATGTTTGATTTTGTGAACAAGAATCACTAAAAACATATAGGGTATCAAATTTAATTGTGAATTTTTAGATGATATATATATAAACACTTATGGAAGAAGTACAAATGAAACTCTCAAAGTACACTTTAATTTTTTTTAATTTTAAAAATATATTTTATTATCTCATATAACACTATAAAAATTAGGATGGTAATCGGTCAGGTTTTGTCAATTTTGGGATCAACCAAGAACCAAACCAATCCAAACCAATGGTTTTATAAAGAAAGACAAAAACCAATGTCCAATAAAGAAAAAAATCAATGGATTAGTTTTTATATGGTTTGGTTCTTGATTCTTGGTATTTTATTTTTTAACCAAATTTTCATTTTTATTTCTACTTTTGTTTTGAATTGGTTCTTTTTGTTAATCCTCAATTAAAATTGGGTTTATTTCTTTTTTTTTTTATAGATTGAAATTTGATTTTTTTCTTTTTCTCAGCACTTATTTAATTTTTTAAAAAAAAACATATAAGTGCCATAATAATTGGTCTTTTTTGTAATTGTGCATCATAATTATTAAAATACTAAAAGATATGATGTTAGAGTTTATTTGTAAAGCTATATACCCTTGGTTTGATTTGATTTTGATTGATTTTTCAAATAAAAGATCGAATCAATATTTTTTTGTTTTCTCCAAATAGAAACCAATATGCACTCTAATAGTATCAAACCATTGAATTGATTTATTTTTTTTATTTTTTGGTTATAACATTTTTTGTTGCACTCCTAATAAAAACCTATAGAAATATTTCTAAATAAAAAGAATATAGATCTACCTTAACAAAAAAAATCATCTCAAACTCATTTTGAAACTGAGTAAATAAAATAGTTATAAAAGGTAAACTTTTGAATTTTTAACAAAATGGTAATATGAATGAATATATGCCATAAAACCTTTTTCTTCTTTTTCTTCTATAAAGGAAAATAAATTTAAAAAAGATAGTTAGTTTACTAATTACTCTCTTGAACTTGGGTAAAAAAGGTTTCTAAATTTTTTTTATTGGAGATCTAATAGAACATTATTAAACTTTAAAAACCTCTATAAATTTCTGAATTTTCAATTTTATGTTTAATAGATCTTTTAAAATATTCAAAATCATACAAAAGCTAACATAACTTAACTGACATACGAGCCTATTAACTACTACGAGTTCTATGATTTGAATTCCCTACCCCTACTTCAAAAAAACATATTCAAAATTATTACAAATTTCATTAATCTATTCAATTCAAAATGTGAATTTGAAGAAACATCAAATAGATCAAAATCATATTAGACACAAAATTGAAATGAAAGTTTAAGAATTTATTAGACATACTTCTAAAATTTAAGAATCTAATTAGGCACGATATTGAAAATTAAAAGAACTATAACATAAATTTTTTTAAAGTTGTTCAAGAACCAAAAAGACACGAACGCGACAGTTGATTTGAGTCTATAAACTAAAGAGAAGTGTAATTAGTAGCATTATTTAAGGAGAAGTGTAGAAGACAAATAATGGACAGGCATACCACAGAGATGTAGTGTAGACCATATCCTCACCACATTGCTTTAGGAATTGATTTTGACTTTGCAAACTTCAAGATCTTTTGATTCTAGATTTTGCTTCCACAACTTTCTTCAAATATTTTCATTTTTCAATTGCAAAGTTTTTACACCAATTCTTTATTCATTTTGGCTACATTTATTTATTTATTTATTTTTAATTAAGCATGTTACTATATATGTATTATATGTATATTTTATTGAGTACATGCCCAATGATTTACAATGAAGATGCATAGGATATAAATATCCATATAAATAATCGAATAAGGAAATAAGTAAGTGATCGTTTGTTTTTGGGAACGTAGATAACCAGAATCTTAGATGCCCGAAATTATATATATTAGAAATTATAGATGTTTGGTATTTTTAGATTATCATGTTTGTTTTGTAGGAATATTTTTGTAGATATCTGGAAATATTTTAATAATTGTATTTTTTTTGTAGGATTTCTACTTGATAATATCTTAAATTTACATAAAGTTATAAGAATACTCTTACCGTTGTTTATTACTTTATAATTAATTTTATATAATTTGAACTTATATGATATATTTGTTTTTACTGATTTAAACTTCTTTTAAAATTAAAACAAGTTATATTATTTTTATATGTTATTATGCTCATAATGTTTTTATCAATTTTTAGGTCAGAGGTATATATGACTCTCCCCTACACTACATATTGGAAAAAAAACAAGAATAATCCTAATTTGAAAATAAATAATAATAATAAACAAAATTCTTATCAAATAGGCCTGAACTAGCACATTTATCCTCATCAAATTTTGATGATTTGTGTGTTGATTAATTATTATTAAATGCCTGATGAACATTAGTACTACTAAATTCGTGTGTGATACTATATGAGGAAATGAGGAGGAATAACACCTTCTAAGTTTAACTTTTCAAAATTAGCATGTTTTTTTGAAATTTATTAAATTAGTTTTTTCGATTCATCTCGGTAGGGTTCGACTATCGAGATTTAGTGAAAAAAGTAACTTTTTTCTCTTATCAATTATTTTGAAAAAGGTTAATTTTTTAAACTAAATCTCGGTGGTCGATCTCGACATAGATGAACCCAGAAAAACTATTTTAACGAGTTTTCAAAATATATGCTAGTTTTGAAAGATGAAAACTCGAGGAGGTTATTTCCGACAATTTTTCTATATTTTGTTTTAGTTCAACAATGTGGGATGAGAATTCGATTTCCTAAATTTTTAGTTAATGACATATGGTAAACCAATTAAATCATGTTGAGATTAGTGTGTGGTCTCATTTTGTGTTAAAACCTTAATTTTATCGTAAGGTATTTTCTTAAAAGAATAATTCTCTCAGTCCCCTAATTGTTAAAGAAAGGTCGAAAAGAGAGAGCGGTATTCAAAAGAAAAATATTCTCTTTCACTTCTCTACTCCACAACTACATTTAAGCTTAAATGGCAACTCATACCCCATCTATAACTTTATATACCAAGTCACTATGGTAAGAAACTGCCACAGCCACAGAAAAATAATTAGGCTCATCATATTGAACAAGAGAAGCTAAGCTGTTTATATAATAAAAAAGAGAGTTGAATTGTAAAAAAATAACCTTTAATATTTGGACAGAGTTCAAGGATATTGTGGTTTTGGAAAGTAATGACAAAAATGGGGATAAATGTGCTAGTTCAGGTATTAATTTGAATTTGGAAAGTAATGACAAAAGAATAATATTATGATTATTATTCTCAACAAAATAATAATCATAATTTAAGATTTTTTTATAAAATAAATATTAATTTGAATTTGAATGTATTGCTAAAAAAAAATAAGAATTATGAGAATGAAGCTTATGAGGATAAATGTGCTAGTTCAGGTATTTATTTTAATTATATAACACAAATGAAGCTTAATATATATATATATGTAAAATAGAATAAGAAAAAAAAGGATAAAAAAGTAAAATGAGAATGCTCTCAACTTGGGAATCTAGAAAATCCATGTTTCAAGGGTGCATCCAAAACTCTCCAATGCCCTCCGTCCAAGCATCCTAGGATGGCTAGGAATCTTCAGATGGTGGGGCTTCTCACAATACCATAAAACTACGGTAGTCTAATGTCCACTCCATGTGAATCTAGGATGCCCGCGAAATAAATGGTCCCTAAAATAGCCTAAGATCTTGTTAATTTACAACTCACATGATACATATATGGTAACAAAGCCTACAAACAGTTACTCCACTTCTATATTTCATGTTTTATATTATGTACGTTTTACCAATATTTTCAACAATCAAGCCAAATTTTAAAAACTAAAAGTTTTTATTTTTGGAATTTGATTAAAAAATTCAACTCTTATACTTGAGAAAGATGCAAATCATTGTAAGAAATCGAGAGAAAAAATGCTTAATTTTTAAAAATAAAAAATAAAAAATGAAATGATTACCAAATAAGATTTAATTATTAGAAATTTTTACAATAAATACTGCTCTCATTAATTGATTATCACATAAGCCATCAATTTAAAAATGAAGGGGTCCTCTATTATTAAAAATATTATTAGTGAAGGTAAAATTATAGTGTGAATAAAGATAATATCATAGTATTATAAAATTTCCCTAATTGTAGCAATCTTTATTTTGAGAAAGCTTTTCTTTTTCATTTTTTCCCCTTTGAATTTGGCATAGTGAATCTCCATGCTTATCTCTAACTTTGATACATATTATTGACCTATAGGCTATCAACCTAAAGCTTTAGTGGATAATTTCGTTACATTAACTTATCTAGTCTAGTATTATGCTAAATTACCAATCAATCCAAAAGCTTTACAATTGATAGGTCACAATAAATTTAGATCTTGTTTGATAAGGATTTCGTTTTTAGTTTTTTGGTTTTGAAATTTATCTTTGTTTCCTTCTAATTTCTCTATTGTTATTTTCATTTCAGTTAAATAAACACTTCGATTCTAAGTCAAATTCTAAAAACAAAAACAACACTACAAGAAAAACGGGAACTTCCGACGTCGTTTTAAGGCGTTGGGAGTTAGGTTGTCGGGAGAGACGGTCTCTCTTGACGAAGTAAAGGACCGTCGGGAGTTCCCCAAGAACTCCCGACGCCATACAGGTTCGTTGGGATTTCTCCAGGAACTCTCGATGGTCTCCCGGGCGGCGTTGAGAGTTCCTGGGGAACTCTCGACAGTCTCCCGGGCGGCATCGGGAGAGGGGTCTGGTTTAAACAAGACCCCTTTTCCACTGAAAGATCACTCTTTTCTTTTAAACAAAAACCCTAATCTTTGCCGAACGGATTTCCTTCTTCTCCTTTCACGCCCCCGCCCATCTTCACGCCTGCCCTTCCCTCTTCGCGCCGTCGTCCGCCATCCGCCGCCGCCGCCCTTTATTGCTTGCAAATTTGTTGTTTATTTTCAAGCTTTCATCAAGGTTCGTGCACATCCATTTCATTTATTTTCTCTTATTTTGTATATTAATTTAAGCCATTGTTTTTAATTTCTAACATGTTGATAATGTTGGTAATGTTTAATTTTTAGCATGTTACTAATGTTGGTAATTAATGTTGCTAATGTTTAATTTCTAGCATGTTGGTAATCTAATGTGAATTATGAATTATGGATTGTTGATGTTATTGTGGATTCAGTTTTTTTTTCTTTTAATTCTTAAGGTTATGGATTACTTAATTTAAAAAAAAATATTGTACTTAACGCATTTAATATTTTAAAAAAGTTTAAAGAATCTACTAGACATCAAACTAAATTTTGTGTCTAATAGAAAATTTAACTTTAAAGTTTATGTCCAATAGGCTTGTAAATTTTAGAAGATGTTGAATAGATGAAAGGCCTATATTAGACACAAAATTGAAAGCTTGGAGACGTACTAAATAAAATATTTGAAAGTTGTTAAGACAATTTAAGCGGTCTAGGGACCTATATGTTTATTTTGCCTTAAGAAATGAAAATTACGAAACTCAATGCTTAATAATACTTTGTACTTTGTCCTCTAATTCAGGTTATTGTTTTGGATTACAAGTTGGTCAGAAAATATTTATTTTTAAGGATGAATAAGAATGGATTAAACTAAGGAATAAGTTATCAGTGGAGTATAGAGAAGGAGTATCACAGTTCTTAGATATGGTAAGGTTTCATGTAAATGATTCCAGACGAATAAGATGTCCATGCAAGAATTGTATGAATTCAATTTGGGAAAAGATAGATATCGTGGAACGAGATCTATTAACATATAGAATATCTCTCTCATATTGTGAATGGTTATATCATGGAGAGCCAGTAAACTTATCTAGAAGTCATACAAGTCATTCAATAGAAGATGTTGAAGTAGATAGTATAGAGAGTAATGCTGTCGAAGAAAATGAGATGTTGAATCTTATAAATGATTTACAAGTTCCAATTGAAAACGAAAATGCAAATGAAGGAAGGATTGAGAATGAAATGTCCTTTAATAGTCAAAAAAGAGATACCACGAATTTATTCGAGGATTTAATGACCGAAGCACGTAATGAATTATACCTTGGGTGTTCGTAATTTTCGTCCTTAAACTTTTTAGTGAAGTTGATGCATATCAAAGTTCTAAACGACTGGAGTAACAAATCGTTTAACATATTGCTGGAATTGTTAAAAGCAACGTTTCCAGCTGGCACCTCTATACCTACTTCCTTTTATGAAGCCAAGCGAAAATTGTGTGATTTAGGCCTAGGTTATGAGTCTATTCATGCGTGCAAATATGATTGTGTATTGTATTGGAAAGAGTTTGCAGATTTACAACAATGCCCTGTTTGTGGTGAGTCTCGGTACAAAGTTAATGATGGCAAGGGTAAAAAAAATACCACATAAGGTATTGCGTCATCTTCCATTAATACCGAGATTAAAACGATTGTTTGCATCAAAAGAAGGCGCTTGTGACATGAGATGGCATAAAGATAAGCAAGTTGAAACAGATGATGTATTGCGACATCTAGCTGATGCAGAGGGGTGGAAACATTTTGATCGTGAATTCTCTCATTTCGCTTTAGATCCTCGAAATGTTCGTTAGGGATTAGCTTCGGATGGCTTCAATCCATTTGGAAATATGAGCATTTCTTATAGTATGTGGTCTGTGGTGATAATTCCTTATAATTTGCCCCCTTTGAAATGCATGAAGGAAACAAACTTCTTCATGTCTTTGCTCATACCTGGTCCAAAATCTCCTGGAAAGGAAATTGATGTTTACTTGCAACCGTTGATTGAAGAGTTGAAAGAGTTGTGGACAATTGGTGTGCAAACTTATGATTCTGTTGCTGGTGAGTTTTATGCTACCTTATTATGGACGATTAATGACTTCCCTGCGTACGGTGACTTATCTGGGTGGAGTACAAAAGGTTATCAAGCATGTCCAATATGCAAAGAAGATAACTCATCCTTCGGGATAAGAAGGAAAATATCATTTATGGAACATCGACATTATCTTCCGAAGAATCATAGTTAGCATCGAAGTAGACAACATGATGGAAAAGTTGAACGTAGACCTCCACTAGTCGTAATGAATGGAGAAGAGATATTATAACAAATAAATATGCTAAACTTTTTTGTGCTTAGCAAACATCCATCGAAGCAAGATAAAAAAAGAAAGCGAATTCTAAACTGGACTAAAAAAAGTATTTTTTTCCAACTTCCATATTGGTCCAGACTATTGTTACGACATAAATTGGATGTAATGAATATTAAAAAAAGCATATGTGACAATTTGGTGGGCACATTGTTAAATATTGAAGGAAAGACAAAGGATACAACGAACGCTCGATTGGACTTACAAGATTTGAAGATAAGAAAGGACCTACACTTGATACAAGTCGAGAACAAATTTGTAAAACCACACACAACATATACATTAACAAATGGTGAACAGATTTTGTTTTGTAAGTATTTGAAATCAGTGAAATTCCCTGATGGATTCGTTTCTAACATATCACGATGTGTGAATGACAAAGATGGAAAAATATCGGGCTGAAAACACACGACTGTCATGTGTTGCTCAGACTACTCCCTATTGGTATTCTAGCATACCTACCGAAGAATGTATCCACTGCTATTGTTGAGTTGTGTACATTCTTTCACGACTTATGTGCAAAGACAATATGTGTAAGTGATTTGAACAGACTACAAGCAGACATCATAGTCATACTTTGTAAATTGAAGAAAATATTCCCACTTGCCTTTTTCGATGTAATGGTACACCTTGCAGTTCATCTATCATATGAAACAAAAGCCGTGGGTTCAGTTAGTTACAGTTGCATGTATCCTATTGATAGAATACGAACATTAAAACAATTTGTACAGAACAAAGCACGTCCCGAGGGGTCTATAGCGGAAGCATATGTAACGAATGAATCATGGAACTTCTGCTCGCGATATCTAAGTGGGATTGAAACGAGATTCAATAAAGATGAACGAAATGATGATTGCATTTTCGATCACGAGATATTTGGTGAATTTGAATTATTTAGGCATAGGGTACGACCATTAGAGGCGTCAACTTTACGGACGCTATCAGCGAAGGAAAAACGTATTGCATATTGGTACATTCTCAACAATTGTAAAGAAATAACATACTATCGCAAGTAGTTTCAAACTTTTTCCTTTTCTAAATTCTAGGGGATCTCCTTTGATATAACATTTAAATGATAAATATTGTAGGCAACATTTGAGGTTAATTCGTCGTGAAGCTCAAAGCGCCTCTGACTTATATATAAAACATCAACGTAAATTTCTCGATTGGTTCAGATCTCAGGTATACATAGTCATTTTGTAGGCAACGATTGAGGGATGATTCATTTTTCGTATTCATTTTTAATGTATACGTAATTATCAGGTTCTACAATGGCGCGAGAGAGAAGATATCTCTGATGATTTCTTCTCATTTGCAATGGGACCTTCGTCTGAAGTACGCTCTTAAAATGGATACATTGTTAATGGGGTACAGTTTCACACTGTAGAGCGTGATAATCGTCGAGCTACACAAAATAGTGGAGTCCTAATGGCCGAGGAGATCAGTGAGAACACAAGTGTGGATAACAATTTTTACGATGTTGTCAGACACATATGGATTTAGGATACAAATCGATCAATACATCACACTTTTGGTATGTCAACGAGCCTTTCATCTTTGCTATCCAAGCACAACAAGTCTTTTACATTGATGACATCAAACATGGTAGCAATTGGAAAGTTGTTCAAGTAGTCCAAAATAAACGAATATGGGATGTACCGGATGTGGATGATGTTGAAAACGCACAACTAGATTTACTAGAAATTGTTGGTGGCATTGGAGTGGATGAAACCATTGAGGAGGTTACTTTATGCAGAGTTGACGTTGATCCTACAGTTGTGGAAAGACCAATTACTATACATGGCGATCATGACTTCATAAATGATGATGATGAAGAACAATTATCTCCCAATAACAGTTCAAGTGCTGATGAATAATTTGAATTAGATTACGATGATGAGTAATGATGTATCTACTAAATTCTCTTTTTCTCTAGCTTACACATATTTATTGTTAATTTAATATTGTTTTCTCTCTTTTTTGTTTGTATAGAAACGATGTCAACCCCTAATAATAATTTGAATTAGATTACGATGATGAGTAATGATGTATCTACTAAATTCTCTTTTTCTCTAGCTTACATGTATTTATTGTTAATTTAATATTGTTTTCTCTCTTTTGTGTTTGTATAGAAACGATGTCAACCCTTAATAATAATTTGAATTAGATTACGATGATGAGTAATGATGTATCTACCAAATTCTCTTTTTCTCTAACTTACACGTATTTATTGTTAATTTAATATTGTTTTCTCTCTTTTGTGTTTGTATAGAAACGATGTCAGCCCCTAATAATAATTTGAATTAGATTACGATGATGAGTAATGATGTATCTACTAAATTCTCTTTTTCTCTAACTTACACGTATTTATTGTTAATTTAATATTGTTTTCTCTCTTTTGTGTTTGTATAGATACGATGTCAACCCCTAATAATAATTTGAATTAGATTACGATGATGAGTAATGATGTATCTATTAAATTCTCTTTTTCTCTAGCTTACACGTATTTATTGTTAATTTAATATTGATTTCTCTCTTTTGTGTTTGTATAGATACGATGTCAACCCCTAATAGGCAACGAGAGGCTGATGAAGAATTCCAGGAGTTATATCTAGGTAACACGGTATCTTCTGTGGGTGATACTTTAGGTTAATATATTTTGAAATATATTCTGTTAACTGAAATACATCATAAACTATTTTAAATTTTTTATTCTTCAGATAGTGGCTCAGCATCCAATCGGAAGAAGTGAGAACATTCGCGGAACATCCAGTTGGAAAAATACGTACAAAAACATGGGAGGATCACAATCATCATAAATGAGGGGGAGACGAAACCGATATCTCAACATTCGGTTCGTTTTAGTAATGCGATCAATGTCGCCGTGAGATCCGCATTTCCAGTTCGGTGTCATACTTTTGCTGAGGTTCCAAACGAGTTCATAGAATTGGCTAAAAGTCAATTATTGATAAGTAATTATAAGTTTATTCTTTTACAGTCATGAACATCATCTATGTTAATTATTCCCTCACTCTTTTGTAGGCTCATTTCGATCTTGATCTATCCAGTCAACGATTGAACCATTTCATAGAACATCAAATGCAGAACTCGTTCAAAGACTTTAGATCAGACTTGCACAGACATTATAGAAAATGTGGAGATCCTGAGCAAGCACGTGTCAATTTGCCTAGTTAACTTAAGAATAGGCTAGAAGACTGGTACTTTTTGTGTGACCGCTTCGAGAGTGAAGCATTTCAGGTACAATATTTATGGCGTGTATCATTTGCTGCATTTACTAATACATCACACTATTGACATATTTTTTTCTTCAAATGTAGGAAATGTTTGTGATGAACTGGAAGAATAGAGAGAAATTGTCATTCGACCACGTAGGTGGATCAAATTCATTCCTACAAATTCAAGCAGAGTTGCAGGCAAAGAAGGGTCGAGAAATAGGGCGTGTTGACCTTTTTAGGGAAACACGCTCTAAAGGTGGCAAGTTTGTGAACGAGGTTGCTGAAAGTGCACATGTAACATTTTTTTCTTTCTTGCCGTGTTTTTTTTTTCACTTTTAACTTTAGTCGCTCGTTCTTACCCATTTAATTATTATATCTAGCATCAAATGTTGGAATTAGAATCCAGCCCCACTGTAGAAGGTTCTCAATAGCTAACAGGGGATGAAATATGTGAGACGGTTTTGGGTAGACGACCCAGATATTCAAAAGGTCTAGGTTGGGGCCCTAAGCCTAGGTCAAGAAGAAGTACCATGTCATCAAGCTCGTCATCTACTCAAGGAACGGAGGCGAGAGTGGATGAATTAAGAGTCAATTTCTAATAGTCTTAGTCGAGGATTAAGGAACTCGAAGACGCTCAGAGAAGAATGCAAGAGGATCATGCGAGACAAATGAAAGAAATGAAAAAGATGATTGAAGACATGGTACGATCACAGAGAGGAGACCCATGAAATTAGGTATGATTATTACATTATTTAGTTGTGTAATATGTTGCTATTCTGCAGTTATGGTAGTAAAGTTTAGTTATGTTTTTAGTTATGTCATTTAAAGTTGCACTTAAATTAGGTTGCAGTTATGTTGCTATTTTGCATTTAAATTAGGTATGATTACTAAATTAGATAAGCATCCCACCATGCCTTGATGTCTCAAAAGCCCAATCACAGTCCCTCGGTGTCGCTCTCTCCATGTATCTCGCTCTCTCCATATATCTCGCTCTCTCCATGTATTTCACTCTCTCCATCAGTGTCGCTCTCTCCATCAATGTCACAACACATGTATAACTCCATTTGATCAGCTGAAGATTCAAATATTAGGCTTCAAAATGGTGTATTTGCTCTGATTTGGTTGTAAATATGTGTCATTTAAAGCTTCAACACTCTCATACAAATTAGATAAACATCTCACCATGCCTTGATGTTTCAAAAGCCCAATCACAGTCCCTCAATGTCGCTCTCTCCATGTATCTCGCTCTCTCCACCATGCCTTGATGTCTCAAAAGCTCAATCACAGTCTCTCAGTGTCGCTCTCTCCATGTATCTCGCTTTCTCCATATATCTCACTCTTTCCATATATCTTACTCTCTCCATCAGTGTCGCTCTCTCCATCAATGTCACAGCACATGTATAACTTTATTTGATCAACTGAAGATTCAAATATTAGGCTTCAAAAGGGTGTATTTGCTCTGATTTGGTTGTAAATATGTGTCATTTAAAGCTTCAACACTCTCATACAAATTAGATAAGCATCCTACCATGCCTTGATATTTCAAAAGCCCAATCACAGTCCCTCAGTGTCGCTCTCTCCATGTATCTCGCTCTCTCCATATATCTTGCTCTCTCCATCAGTGTCGCTCTTTCCATCAATGTCACAGCACATGTATAACTTCATTTGATCAGTTGAAGATTTAATTATTAGGCTTCAAAAGGGTGTATTTGCTCTGATTTTGTTGTAAATATGTGTCATTTAAAGCTTCAACACTCTCATACAAATTAGATAAGCATCCCACCATGCCTTGATGTTTCAAAAGCCCAATCACAGTCCCTCAGTGTCGCTCTCTCCATGTATCTCACTCTCTCCACCATGCCTTGATGTCTCAAAAGCCCAATCACAGTCCCTCAGTGTCGCTCTCTCCATGTATCTCACTCTCTCCATATATCTCATTCTCTCCATATATCTCGCTCTCTCCATGTATCTCGCTCTCTCCATCAGTGTCGCTCTCTCCATCAATGTCACAGCTCATGTATAACTTCATTTGATCAGCTGAAGATTCAAATATTAGGCTTCAAAAGGGTGTATTTGCTCTGATTTGGTTGTAAATATGTATCATTTAAAACTTTAACACTCTCATACAAATTAGATAAGCATCCCACCATGCCTTGATGTTTCAAAAGCCTAATCATAGTCCCTCAGTGTCGCTCTCTCCATGTATCTCGCTCTCTCCGTATATCTTGCTCTCTCCATGAATCTCGCTCTCTCCATCAGTGTCGCTCTCTCCATGTATCTCGCTTGCAAAGATGCCCTCAGCAGCTTCACACCCTGATTGACATCCAAAGTAATGACATCCAAATATGCCCTCAGTAGCTTCAACACTCTCAACTGTAATTAGATAAGTATCCCACCATGCCATATCATTGAATTTTGTAATATAAGCAACAAATAAGAAATTTTCAACTGTTATATTCATCATAAACTCATAAGAAATTCTCGACTGTTATATTTAATTAAGATGTGTAATTAATTTTCCTTTTCTTTTTCTTTTGATCTTATTTTTATTATTAAATTAGAGGGAGCCTTAACTTGTGATAACAAAGGAACTAAAAGGGAGACTTAAGCAAATTACATAGCAAAGGGGTAGTTAGCCCAATGAGCCCCAACTATGGATTAGGCTAGAATCAAGGCCCATCCTATCATCAAGTGAAATGAAATGCCTGCAACAATTGTTGTTTTAATATTCCTAAGGCCCAAACTTGCATAAATGGATATGGATTTGAATTGAAAGCTCTCCACTTGGACCCATTAAAATAAAAGAAGAAAGGGTGATTGCAATAAGTGGTACTTTTAGGGGTATTAATCAAGTGAACAACAATATATTTAAAGAATTGCAAACTAACAAAATCTATCAGTAATAGGCCAACTTGTTTCCTTTTTGAACATGTTGCTTAGAAAGTCAATAATCAATTCAAAATGTTGTCATGCCTTGTCATGTCAATAAACTAAAGTTAGGTCACCCAAATCTTATTATAGTTTTTGTTTTTGTTTCTTTCCCCCTTCTAACAATATTTCTTTACTATTATTCTACCCCATTATCCTATGCATGCACTAATATTATTTTGAGATAAGCTAGCCCTTCTTACATACTTCTCATGCAAATTTAATTTTTACTAGATTCCAATCTAAAAGATCATATAGGACTTTCAAAAATTGAAAAATAGAGGAAATTGAATTGTTTATCCATATAACATTTCAATGTTTTTTATTTTTTGTAGAATGCTGTTCAGAGATGAGCTGAGACAGTTGTTGAAGATGTTGTGCTCGAGAAGTGTTCTAGATGTTGTTCTCATTTTACTTCTTTTATGTTTTTCTGAATATAATGAACAAGTGTTCTAGATGTTGTTCTCATTTTATTTCTTTTATGTATTTCTGAATATAATGGACAAGTGTTCTAGCTGAGACAACGTTTGGATATTGTAATTTTTTACTTGTTATAAAATGGACTTCATTTTCTTTTATGTGAATCTTTATTTGGTATAATATGTTTCATAGGATTTCAGATCAAATTTTAAAAAATTACAAACGATATATTAAATTTTATCCATATAGAAAATTGATTTAATTGTTTATCCATATAGGATCCCCCGACGCGGCGTCGGGAGTTAGGGGGAACTCCGGACGCCGTTTTTAAGGCGTCAGGAGTTAAGAGGAACTCCAGACGCGATGTAGCCCGTCAAGAGTTCCAAGAACTCCCAACGCCGTATAATAAGCGTCGGGAGTTCCCCCTAACTCCCGACGCCATTCAAAAGTTCGCCGGGAGATCCTCTCTAGACAGATTTCTCCCGACCAAACTCCTGACGACCGTTTATGCATCGGGAGATCAACTTCCGACGAATTTTCCACACTCTCCCAATGATATATGGTGCCAGGAGAAGCTAGAATTCCTGTAGTGCAAGTTTTTGAAAATTATTTCTTTTTAGTCTTCAAAACTTGACTTGAGTTTTGAAAATAAATAATAAAACATAGAAATTTATGAGTAGAAATAGTGTTTAAACTTAATTTTCAAAATTCAAAAATTAAAAGTTAAAAACTAAATGAACTATCAAACAAAGCCTTAAAATATTTCGATATTGAGTTAAGGTAAGTCTAGTGATACCAATACTTTTAAAACACCATTTCAAAATTTTCCTTTGATTGGACTATAATTTAAAGACCTGTAATCACCTGTACCTTCCTAGAATTAGGAAGTGTAGAACATATTCAAAATTAGTAAACTAGGAGATTATTATTATTATTATTATTATTATTATTATTATTATTTATGTGTGTTGAAATTAGTTGGTGAATATAATTAGAAGTTAGAAAAAAAAAGAAGTAAAGATTGCAATTTATCAAAGTCCAAAGTTCAATTAGAAATGGAAAACTTCAGAGTAAAAATTGATTAACCTTGTCAAATTCAAAATAAAATTTTAAATTTTCCTCCCTAATATTTGTTGAGATAGTTTTTTTTTAATATATAAATCTTAGAAATTTTTTTTAGTAAAGAATTACAGAAGGAGGATTAAAACTCCAATCTGTTGAATCGGAATACATGTCAATAAGCTCATTTCAGCATATAAATCTTGGATTTACTATTTTATTTTGTAGACCTTGTGTCATTTTAAATGGGGATGATGTGATTAAACATAAATGAGAATGATGTATAATTACTCTCCAAGTAATTATAGTAGGCTAAATTATTCAAGTCTTACTTGGTCTCTATTGTTTTAGTAAAATGCTGCCACTTTTTGACTACTTAAAAATGTTGAGTTTCATTTTTATGTAGTGGATCATTTTGGCTTATAGTGTGGACTAGGCAATATAAAAGAACGTAAAATTTGACTTGGTTGGCCTAATTTAGAGCTAAAATTCTTCTCATAAAATACTTTATTATAAAGTTGTGGAAAATAATTGTTGTCATTGCTGTTATTATTAAGAAAAAAAAAATGAAATTTGAGGTAGGGAGGGGTCTCAATTAATGATAAGTACCTTGCTAGCTACTTGTACAAAGAATGGTCGTGTGAAGAAAAAAAAAAAGCTCATTTTAATAAGGTAATGGCAGTAGATAACACTTTTAGGGTTAATAATTAAGTGTATAGCAACATTTTTAAAGGTTTGTAAAAATAGCAAAATTTGTTGATAATAGAATCTGATACTTGGATATAAATTTTGCTATATCTGCAAATTCCTTTGCATTATGTTATATCTACTAATACTTTGGGCTTGAGGACTATATTTGCAATTGCCCTCATTTAATACTTACTTTAATTTTTTGAGTCTTGAACTTTCATTAAAGTAACAATTTAGTTCATAAACTTTATGGGGAATTGTAAAAAATAGCACGGTCAGGTTTTCACCTTACAAAACTAACACGCTTTTTGAAAATGATTTTTTTTGGTCCATCTTAGACGAGATAAACCACCCAGAATTAGTTAAAAAATCATTTTTTTTTTCTAACTTATAACTTGTTATGGGTCTTCTCAATACATCTCGCCTGATTAGCCACCAAGATTTGTTAATTCTTTTATGTAATCTTCCCAATCTTATATCAAATTTTATATCATTTTCAAATTATGTTTACTAAGTATTATATCAAATTATTACATAATTTTTCAAAATTTTAGCATAATTTATGTTTTCACAATGATGTGAATTTTCTAAATTCCAAATGGATTTTCCAATTATCAAAATAGATTTTCCAAATTGATTCAACATTTTAAAATTTTGGAAAATATCAAACTTTTCAAAAAAATTGGATAAGATTTGGGATATATATAGAATCTTGATGTCGATCCTATCCGAGATTCTATCAAGAAAGCTCAAATATATAAATCTCGATGTTAACTATGTCCAAGATTTCACCGAGAAAGCTTAAATATATAGAATCTCGTGTTATTTTGTTCGAGATTAGCACTGAGATGTATATAATCGGTTAAGATGTATCGAGAAAACCCCAAACAATCGATAAGTTAGAAAAAGTTGATTTTTTTTTAACTAAAATCTCGTAGTCGATCTCTTCCGAGATGGATCGAGAAAAACTATTTTTTATGAGTTTTCAAAAAACGTGCTAGTTTTGTAAGGTGAAAACCTAATCGTGCTATTTCTGACAATTTTCCAAACTTTAGTTGGTAATGATTTAGTTTCTATACTTTTTTAATTTCTAATCATTAAATCTCTGGACTTTAATAGATATAGATGTAGCATTTTGTATTGTTGTAATATCAAAGTAAGACTAATGGAAAATGATTCGAGAAAGTAAGAAAAGTAGATTAAGAGAAAAAGATGTTGCACTTTGTTGATGATTCATTGATGGAGAAATACAAAGTATGATAGATCTAAAAGTTTGAAATTGAGAGAGAATTGTTGTTTTTATTCAATATTGTCAAAAATGATGAACCAAATTGTGTCTCCATTTCTATTCTCAACTGAGGACGAACTTACATCCTTCAAAACCTGCCACAATCAAGTCACTCTCATTCAATTACTATTACAAAAAAGAAAATGTATGTTTAATGAAAATGATCTATAAATAATCTCGTTTCAACCGACATTAAAAACATGTTTGAGAGTGATTTTGATATTGATTTTGAAATTGTTTATAATTTGTGACAATATCAAAATCACTCGTGAATTTAGTTGTGTAAAATCAAATATCAATGTCTCATTTTAATAACTATTTGATTTTTGGATTTTTAGTTTTTGGATTTTTAGTTTTTGAAAATTAAGTTTATAAATAGATTTATTTGTTTTGTTATCTATTTTCCATCCATAGTTTCAAAAAACAAGTTATAGAAAACTAAAATAAAAAAATAAAAAAAAATAGTTTTTGAAAACTATTTTGTTGCTTTTAGAATTTGACTGAGAATTTAAGTGTTTCTTAAAAAAAAAAAAAAAAAAAGGGTAATATTCTGTAGTATAGAATTTAAGAGAAAACAAATATAAAATTCGAACATTCAATTGATTTTGATTGATTCAAGACTTGTCTGAGAGTAATTTTTAAGAATTTCAAATTTCCTTCCAAACATGTCATATTTTCTTTCTAGCGAGTGAGAAAAAAAGGGTTGAAATATCAGAAATTTCCTCAATATATATATACTCCCTTGAAGTTTTGAGTGGTCATTTCAGTCTACATGATTTGTGTTTGGGTTCAATTCGACTCATACGATGTTCGATTTTAATTTGAGTTCAAACATCTTTGAACATACTAAATATTTAAAGGCATTTGGGACAAGGAGTTAGTTATTATAATTGGATTATAATAGTTTGTGTTTGAGTGTAGATTATTTTAATTTAGATTATAATAATATGTGTTTGAGGTGTAAACTATTTTAATTTGAGAATGTAAAAACTGTAGCTAATTTGAGAAGAAAATAGTAAACACTCTAGCAAAGAATAAAAAAACAATGAATGTAAAATAGTAAAAACTGTAGCAAATAAAAATTTTGAAATAGTGTTGACGGTAGCTAATTAAGAATTTTAAAACAGTATTTATTGTGACAAAAAATGATTATTATAAACTTAGAATAGTTTTTGTCTCAAACGTCTCTAAGTTTTCTTTAGACATGTTTTTTCCTATATGTTTCCACATCTAATGGAAACATGGTAACAATCTACACAAAATTGTGTTACAACTTCCACAGAATAAGTATTAATATTTTATAATGGCAAGGATATCTAAAATGATGAAGACTAGATATTGAAGCTTTTTAAAATACTACATACTAAATTAAGATCATAACAGATCATAAGAAGTAAAATGATTATGTCTCTTTTTTTTCCCTTTATTTACATGTTTGGTTCTAAATTTCAGTGTTGTATCTAATAAGTTTTTAATTTTTTTTTAAAAAAATAAATTAATAAGTTTATAAACTCTATATTTTATCTCTCATTAATTTCAATTTTGTATCAAATAATATACTTAATTCATGGATTTTTTTTTTTTTTTTTTTTGAAGTTAAGAGATTTACTAAACAAAAAATTTATATATTTGTTAAAGTTTAGTTTGACTTCAAGTGTAGATTTAAAGATTTCTAGAAATTGGATGTATTAATGGGACGCGGTTTTGAGTTGAGGACAAAATTCATGATTTAGGCTCCTAGATAACCACTTCTTTTTAGATTTTTATTTATGTAACTTACGCTTGTTTCTTCACTATTTATTTTCTGTGATTTTCATTCTCTTAAAAAAAAACGTTTAGGCTCTATTTCATAGACAATCACAAAACAAAAAAATTGAAAAATAAAGAATTTAATTAAAACAAAATTTTATTTCATGTTTTAAGATATGTGTTTGACGATAAGTTGAGTAATTGAATTTTAATTTAAAAATTTGTTTTAATTATGTTTGACACAATATTTATAAATCATAAAACTAGTTGCAGTTACTAAATTTTATGGTGAATATAAACTATTATTAATTAATTTATGATCATGTTTTAGTTTTTTTTTTTTGTATAATTATTATTTTGTAATCTAATATAATTTCTCATAAATTACACAATATATACTTACATTTTATTTTATTTTTAAATTGAGTTTATAACATGAAATACTATATTTTTAAACGTTTTAGTTTTTTTTAAAGATGATTCTACATTTTAAAAGTTAAAAGTCAAAATATGAATACTTGAAAACATAAAAATATTCTTTTAAGAATTTGCACTATTTGAATCTCATAATTCAAAAACAGTTTTCAAAAACAAAATTTGGATTGTTTGAAAAAAAAAAAAAAAAAAAAAAAAACATAATTTAGATTACCAACTTAACATTCCCTGAATTTTTAGTCAAATTTCAAAAATTAATTTTTTAAATATATCTTTTTCACTTTTCAAAATTTCTAAATACTTAGAGGAAATGGATAGCAAAAACAAATAAATTCAAAAGTGGAAGACGTCCTTAATAACCATTTGGTTTTCAAAAATTGTAGTTGTTTTCTCATAATTTCTTAACCATGATTTTTATCTTTCCTAAATAAATATTTGAAATCTTAGTCAAATTTTAAAAACAAAAGTAAGATTTTGGGATGAATTTTGAAAATACGACAAAGGAATAAAAAAGTGGAAGCACTGTTTTTAAGTTTAATTTTTCCAAAAACCAAAAAACAAAAATTCTTATTCTAATGCTTAGACTCTATTGGATGATGATTTGGTTTTTGGTTTTTATATTTTGAAAGTCAAGTTTATAACGACTCATTTTAACTCTAAATTTCTTGTATTGTTCTATACTTTTTACCAACATTTTAAAAAATCAAAGTCAAGTTTCAAAAACTAAAAAAAAAATAATAATAATTTAAAAGCTTGTTTTTATTTTTGAAATTTGATTAAGAATTTAACTCTCTTACATATAAGAAATTGAGAAGAAATATCCCGAATTTTCAAGAATCAAATGATTATCAAACTAGGTCTGATGCTTAACTTTTTTTTTAAGGAGTGATTGTGTGCAATTTGAAAAGAGCAAGATAGAAAACATGAGGGTAATTAAGTTGAGAACTTACTTGGATCCACAGTTACAATCATGGCAGTGCCTCCAAAATCACAGGTACCACCTCTCACCTTGGTGTTCTGCCAGTAGCTATTGAAAGCATAAGAAGCATGTGCCAGAATAGTATCAGGTTCATAGCAATGTTCATTAGGCTGAATGGACTTGCAGTCAGCTCCTGACCCACAAGCATAATCCATAGCTTGTTGAATTATTGGATCAGGCACAGTTGGCTTAGCCACACACCATGCTGGACCAGATGACCCTGGTTTCCCCCCATGTGCTGCCGGCGGTGGACCAGAGGGCGGAGGAAACACCATTGGTGGCAGAAACACTGGTGGGCTTGGCCCATGACTGGGCGGCCCAGATGCATGTTTAGGTGGGGTAGGCCCATAGTGGTGAGGTGGGCTTGGAGGCCCACTTGGTGGGGTGGGGCTGGATGTGTTAGCAGGAGGATATGGGGCTAAGGGGCCAATAGGGGTTATGGGGAAGATGCTGGGTGGGCTCGGTGGAGGGCTTTGGCTTCTGGTAGGGACACTAGGCCCAAAACCTGGTGGTGATGGTGGCGATGGTGGTGATGGTGGTGGTGACAGTGATGGCGGCGCATGGGAATAGATCATCCCAGACGAAGGTGGTGGTGGCGGTGACGACGATGATGACAATGGCGATTGAGGAGTTTGGGGTGGTGAGTCTTCACAGAAAGGACTAGGAGGAGAGTTTACAGGCAATGGGGTTGGTGCAAGGGAATCAAAAGGAGGCAATGAAAATGGAGAGTTAACAGTCACAGCACTTGGTTCAACAGTCAAGAATTTCAGTTGGGGTCTTGAAATGAACCCATTTTGAAATTGTAGTTTCAACTTCTTCAAGGACTCACTAGTTGAGCTTCTGCTAGGTCTGTGTCCATGAATCTCAAATTTCAACTTTCTAGAGTAAAAACCATCATCTGCAAAAGAGAAGTCGCATAAAAACCTACAAAAAAAAAAAAAAAAAAAAAAAACAGAGAAAGAAAAGAACATGGAGATGCAAAAACATAATCAATTACCACTAGGAATAGCCAGAACAGTGGCTGAAAATGCAATAGAGAAGTAAAGTATGAGAACCCACAATCTCTCCATCGCTCAATGAGCACTCCAAACGTTTCCAGCTCTAAGGGGCATTTATACAAGCACTTGGTCGGCAAACCTGGGAGAAAAGCAAATAAAATTGGAAGGAAAGCAGAGGTAGTCATGAGAGAATAAAGGATGATTCGTTGATGAATCAAATTGAAGAGTAGAGTGAGAGTGAGTGTGAATGTTATGGAATTGTGGTCTGCAACAAAAAATGGGCATAGATTCTTGCTTGACAGAGGAGGAAGATGAAGAAATGGAAGATTTGGGAACTTTTAATGTTGCTTGCTTTCTACTCAAAGAGGGATTACCGTCTCAATCTCTCTATCTGTATCTATGATTGAGCTTTTTCAAAGTTCAAATTATTGGGAATTTCTTTTCTCCATTCAGTATGTTACAATGTTGCCATTGCTGCTCTTTAAAGTCGCCCCAGGAGAATTTAGTTGGTTGATACTTCAAATTTTAAAATTCAGTTTAATGAAACTTTCGGCAATTTACACAAACCACATCCTAAATATAAATATGGTTATAATTACAATTATACCCTTAAACTTATGATCGTAGAAATTGAGCCGTCAAATCTATACAATCGTTAAAATTGAACCCTCAAACTTACATAATTGAAATATTTGAGTGTCTAATTTTTATCATTTAGGGTTCAATTTTAACGTTGGTATAAGTTTGAGGGCTCATTTTTTTCCATTAAAAATTTAATGATATAATTGCAACTATCATCGTACTTTATGAATAGTTTTTGTAATTTCCATGAAACTTTTAATTGAAATGGACCTTGAGTGCATTTTAATTTAAAAGATAAAAGAAAAACCAAATTTCTTGGTGAAAGATGTGGGTTTGTAAAGTAACCATTTGATTTTTAAAATTAACCTTGTTTTCGTTTATCAATTTCTTCATTTTGTTACCTACTTTCTAACAGAAACTTTTAAAAAATAAGTCAAACTTTGAAATCTAAAAACATTAGATTCGTTGAATAATATTTTAAAATTCAACTTCTTTTTTTTTTTTTCTAAATACCTCAAATTTTATTAAGCCTGAAGGACATTTAGATGAGCATATATCAGAAATAACCCAATTTGGAAAATTAGTAGACTAAATTCCTGAAATCTTATAACATCTAACCCTCTTAGCTGCTTCATTATTAATTACCTCCAAATCATCATTGCAAAAAAGGGTGATATGGACTAACTAATATCAATTTTCCCTTCATTTGCAATTTTGTTTTAGTGGGAAGAATGTTTTGAAGTGCCCTCTAAAGAAAATGTTGAATTTTGGATGGAAGCTTCAGTTTCCATATTTTCCTCCAAGCATCAGACTGATTTGTTACTAGAGCACTCATAAATTCTTCTGTTAATTGGAATGGCAAAAATACACTCAACATCTTCATTCAACAACATATCTTGTAAAAGATCATAATTTTAGTCATCGGATGGTAAAAGAAAATTAGCTACTTTTAGATCTACAGAGAGAGGATTAAAACAGACAGGTTTAAAAGTAATAGGTTTCGGCAACCAAGGGTCAGTGAACATGTGAATAGATCGTCCATTACCAATTCTATATCTCAATCCTTTTAAGTAATAAACTCCTACCTCACATCAGACTCTTCCATAGATATGAAGATTTTGGTTTGCATTCAACAGTAAGTATAGAACTATCCTTAAAATATAAAACAATTTCCTCCAACTTAACCAAAGAATTTTCTTCTTGTTTTTTGTAGATCCTCATAAAAACCTTGAGAAACTCTGGTAATTTCTTCACAAAACATCTTACGAAGCTTGAAAAGGCTCATAGCATAGGTAGAAAGAGACTGACCAACACTCTTGATCATAATCTCTTTCCCAGCTTTAGAGAAGTAGGAACGTTTCCAACCTTGTACTGCTTTCCATACTCGACCTTGAATGCATCTGAAATCAAAAGATTTATTTCTTGATAATGAAAAAAAGGAGTCCTAGGTAATGATTTAAGTTCTCTACTACTCTCATGCCAACTATGTTACTAAAATATTAAGCTTGATCCTAGTTCGTATTAGCATAGAACATGGAAGATTTGTCAAAATTAATGCTTTTTCCATATTTTTTTCTCATAAATGTGAAGGATGGTTTTGAGACGGAGCATTTATTCTTCTGAGGCTCTACAAAAAATAAAACTATCATCAATATATAAAAAAATGAGAAATAGAAGATTTATTACTAATAGCATTCTGCAACAAGGAAGAAAGACCATCAATAATAAAAAGAAAAAAGGTAAGAGGAGAGAGGGTCTCTTAGTTGAAGCCTCCTAGAAGGAATTATTTGTCCCTTACCTTCACCATTAATAAGAATTGAAAATCTAGTAGAAGAAATACATTCAATGACCAAGGATACCCAAGCTTGATCAAATCCTATTTTAAGAAGGATCTTTTGAAGAAAATTCCATTCTACTCAATCATATGCTTTACTAATATCTAATTTCATTCCAGCTGCACCATCCTTCCCTCTTTCCCAGCTCTTTAAGATGTGTAAACATTCATAGCCAATAATTATATTATCATGAATTGCTCGCCTTGGAATAAACCTTATCTGAGAAAAAGAAATCAAATCATTTAGAAAAGGATTTAGCCTATTAGCAGTAACTTTGGATATGATTTTGTCTACATTACTGAGGTTTATTAGCCTGAAATCACTGACATAAGAAGGGTTAGAAACTTTGGGAATAAGAACATTATTAGTAGAGTTTATGGAATGAATATGAATTCTTTTATTTAAAACATCCAAGCACTTTTCAATACTACTCTTACCCAAAACATTCCAATATTTTTGGGAAAAAAAAATGGCTGAACCAGGATCCTTGATTGGATACATTTAATTTAAGGCCTCCTCAACTTCTTCTATGGAGAAAGAAGCCAAAAGGGCATCATTCATCTTCTTTGAAACTTTAGAAGAGACATTATTTTAAACTGCTTCAATATTTTCCTAAGATGGGTTAGTATAAGTAAACATATTACTAAAATATGAAATAAAAGTTTCTTCAATGGCTTTTAAAGGAATCGAGAATCTCCACGGAAGCATGTGAATACCTCAAAAACTGTAAAATAAAACATGTAATTCTAAATAAGAGAACATAAGCATGCTAGTAAAGAGGAAAAAGAGAAGAAATCAAACCTACCTTTGATGATTCCTCTAGCTTTCTTCTTCCACCGTTTTCCACGATCTTGAACTTCTCTAATGTAAAAGGACACCACAAACAAGATTACCTTGTTATTCTCTAGGATTCAAAGAACTTGGAAGTGAGGAGAAAAAAGATAGAGAATTCTAGAGAAAAGGAAGAGGCTAAGTTTTTTGTGAGAAAATAAAACCTTACTTAAAATGGCTATAGGGATGTATTTATATGGAGAAGGGTTAACCTCTTCTCCAACCTGTGCTAATTAATTAAATAATCCTTATTTAATTATTTGGCATATTAATTAAATAATCATATATTAAGCCTTGTTTAATATATATTTAATTAATCATCTTAAATATCATATATTTATGTTCACCTCCAATCTCCATTATTTCTTAATCTATTAACTAACCATTAATTAATTAATTAATTAACTATATTAAATCATATTTAATATGGAATTAATCAACTTATAAATATCATATATTTATATGTATACATCTCTTTTATGAATCAAATTCATATGTATCTAATATTTGAATCTTATTCAAATATATCTCTCTGACATAATTTAGATTATAGATCATATCTATAATTAACCATTATATATTAATCCTATTAATATAAAATTCCCTCATTTGATTTGAACAATTCAAATCATTCATCGTTACTATCCTTTTGTGAGCTACCAAGGAGGCCTTAGAGTCCTATAGATTAGAAGCTTCAATGATATGAGATCAATTTATTAAACTCCTTTAATCCAATTAATCAATATTCATTAACTACCTATCACTCCACTAAATACCGATAGTTGCACTCTTTGCACTATAGATATATATATATTTGTGTCCATGGATATAACCAATCAGATTGATGACCCTTCACAAATGCTCATAACTACAGTTTGGTCAAAATATCGTTTTACCCCTACAATTACATCTAATTCCTTCTAATGAACAAACAGTTTATAGTCCAAATATAAAATAACACATCTCGGGCCAGTGAGAGATTGAGGTCTCATTGTTTAAGATCCGAAACCAGCTATTAAGAGAGCATTTTATCCACTTTCTCAAGAAATGAGGAGTGATTCCATCTTGTGTAGCTAAGTTCCCAACTCTCTAATCAGACAAATCCCCAAAATGATAGCTTATTGAATCGGCTATCATGGCCACTCTCACCCATACAAATCAAAAGACTATCATCATAAACAAGAGTTCACAACTCACTCAGGGTTAAGGTCAAGCCTCCTATGGTCATCCTAGTGAAATATTAGCTTCTTCAAGTAACGGTCTTATAAAGAGAAACTAATCATTTCATAGTCCGGTCTATGTATAAACTCCTTTATACAGGATACCCCCATATGGTCTCTACATGAGTAATATGGTTCATATTGTTTGTAATACTTACATCTCATGTAACAATTACAAAGTGAGTAGTATTCGCAGTGTTACCAGGATAAGGCACCAAACTTTCATCCATTTACTAAAGACTTTTTAGGTTATTACTTGAACATGAACCACTTGTATGTCAACCACATACTTTTCAAGTGACATCATATAATCTTGGATCTTAATTTATTGGATTGAATTAATATTGTCTAAATGTCAAATAAAATACCTCTAATTTTATTAGATAAATAATTTGTGTTAACAAAACTACAAACCACGAGATATATTAGATTTAGGACATCAACCCCAATAACTTTAATATCTTCACTCCAGTTATCATTATAGTCATTGATACCCCAAATTTCATTTTATCTTTTCCTTAAGGAAAGCTTATTTATGGAACCATTTGGGATTCTTATCACCCCAACGAAGCCAGTTTTCCCTAGATCTTTGATTTCAGTAAATTTCCTTTTGTTCTAGCAATCGATAAAGTTCAAATTCCAAAATGTGGATTTTATCAAAATAAAATTAAAAAAAAACTTTCTCATATTCATCTTTTAAATCATTTTTACAAATATTTATTCTATTCCTTCTTTGGTGTAACAAATTCCTACCCCACTTAAACAAAGATTTTGAACAAATGGAGAGATTTGTCTCAGAAAGGTGGTGGGAGTTTGAGGGAACATTCCCGTTGCAAGAGGATGTATTTTTGCGGTTGATGCCCTAAATCTCGTGGGTTCTGTAGTTTGTAATTGTAATGTACAAACTATTTATTTATTTAATAAAATATGAGATATTTTATTTGATATTTAGTAACATTAACCCACAAAATCATTAAAATAACATCTAAAGTTATCTTCCGTAGCTTAAACATGTATGTTGAGACATATAAGTGGATCGTGTTTAAGTGATAACCTAAATGGTTTGTAGTAGATGGATAAGGTTGAATACCTTATTCTGGTGGTACTACGAATACGGTCTGCTCTGTAGATGTTACAATTGTTGTAAAGTGCTACAAATGATCTGATCCTAATCAATCATGTGGAGACATGTGAGTTGGGGTATTCTATACAAAAGGGTTTGTATAAGACTGGACCACAAAATGAATAGTCTCTTTATATAACGCCGTTAATAGTAGAGACTTACATTTCATCAAGATGACCATAAGTGACATGACCTGAATTCTGAGTGAGTTGTGAACTCCTGCCTATGAAGGTAGTCCTTTGGTTTGTATGGTTGAGAGTGGTCAGATCGCTAACTCAATAAGTCTACCATTTTGAGAATTCATCTGATTGAGGAGCTAGGAACACAGCTACACAAAATGCAATTTACTTCTTCCCTAATGTTAGGGTAAGTGATAAATTATTCCTTTAAGGACCTATTCGAGACTTGAACAATGTGGCGCCACATCCTCTCTTGGCCCGATAGAGGTTTGGTCATAGTTGAACTATGACTTATTGTTCATTAGAGGGATCCATGGTACTTAAGGAGTTAAATGTAACTATAGGGGCAAGCCGATAATTTTGGTCCAACTATACTTACAAGCAATTTGTGAAGGATCATCGCACTGTTGACTGGTTATATCCAATGGATATAAGAATATATTTGTAGTGCGAAGAGTGTAGCTGTCGGTCTTTAGTGGAGTGACCGACAATCAATGGATGTTGGATAATTTAATTAAAGAAGTTTAGAGCTTCAATCTACAGGTCCATAAGGTCCATTCTGTAGCTCAACTGGAATTATTGAGAATTAATTTTAGATTAATTTGAATTGTTCAAATTAATTGAGGAAAGTAATTATATGTGATATAATTAATATAATGTATTTAATACATTATAATATAAATTTTATTTTGAGAGGAATTAATATTTGAATATGATTCAAATACTAATTATATGGATGAGATTCATATAATTAAATTTAGTATAAATGTAATTTATATTAAATGTTATACATTATTGAGAGAAATAAAAATGATAGATTATATTGTATTTGATACAATATAAAAATTACAGGTTATGTGTTATATTTGATATAACATGTAACGACCCGACCCCTTAGGACTCTTAGGATTGAAGTTAGGCCGTTACTAAATACATGCATGCATGAACTTAAAACGACACATTTTATAGTGAATTAAATGCTAAATATATAAGGTAAATTTAAAAGACATTCATTAAATTCAAATATTAAAAACAGACTATAGAGTACCCATAAATCATAAATGATAATAAATAGGTCTGAAAACAAATCTTAATAGTAAGTTTCAAACATCAAAACTGAAAGTTGAAAAACATGAAAATAAATCTAAATATCATGAGCGCTTGTCAATCACCGGTGCAAGGATGTAAGTAACTCCACTACTGGGTATGGGGTCAGGCTAGGCATCTATGTCCTCTAGATGTCTATGGTGGAAACATATAAACTTCTGATACGTGTCATGTAAGGTCCAATACTTGTCAAATCTGAAATTTCTTGTAGCTAACAAATATAGGATAAGTCTATGATCAGACCTTCACCAATCTAGATGATTAAGTTTAAAATTTGGAAACAAATCACCAAAGGCTTCATTGTAAATCTATCGACTTGAAAATATGTATCTTTCCGCTTACAATCATCTAAGGCATCTCCGAATGTTTCCATTAAAGAATAAGATCTGGTTGGACCACCCAACTTTTCTAAATCCCACAGGATCTTATTAATATCTCCCCCAATTAACCGAATTGTAGATTCTTCTGAGAAGATCCCAACTAAGAATTCTTTTTATTACACTTGGAGAAACCATATAAACCAGTAAATCTCCAAGGTCTTCTATTCCATCAATATGTTTTGCAGAATACGACCAAGTAGTAACTGAAATTTTCATTATTCCACAACAAGCAGACACCACCTTTAGTACTATTGCTATCTACTGTCAAACAACCATCAAATCCATTTGCCACTTTAATTTGATTTCTAACATCTTTTCTTCCTTTAGTTTTGGATAAGAACAACAAATGGGGCTTTTAAGAGCGAGCAAGCTCTCTAGCTCTTCTGAGTGCTCTTGGGTTGCCAAGCCCTTGAATATTCCAACATAGTATTTTCATAATTCAGTGTAACAGCCTTTGCCAGTCCAAAACCTTCTCTTCTCTTCGGTGAACTTCAGTTTCTTACCTTCTCCACAATTCTTTTTTGGTATCACTTTTCCTTTCGAAGTATCCCCAATAAGTTCAGATTGATGAGTAGAAGAATCTAAACTCAACTTTCTTTTCCAGTTCTTTCATCTCTCTACAGGAGAGTATTTAATGACACTTTTGATCAGAATTGGCTCCTATGAGATATTTTCCATTGACAAGGGAGAAGATATATTCAGGTCTAAAGTTGAATCCAAAATTCAACTGGTTTTCCCGAAAGTTTCCTCAGAATAATCATCAGTGTTAGTCAAAGAAAAACCTGGATCTCTTCTCAGATGTCGAATTGGGATCCTTATGTAACATATCTTCTAGATGAGATTTAAAGATCTCCCATTTACGGGTGGAATCCTTTTTAATATAAGGTTGAGATGACGAGGGAAATTTTTATTTTGAAATCCCATCCAATGACCATATTGAGGGGAAGACTCCATGTCCTGGATCAGGGCTCCTATTTTCATTTGACATTTTTCAATTGTATGCCCAAAAGGCTAAAGGAAGTTCGAGGAATCTCACCCAAAAGGCTACCATACGAAATTCATAGTCTGAAATACTGAAATCGACTCTTGAAAACTACAATATCAGAAGGTGTTTGTCCAACATCCAGGGTCTAGAGTTTAATACTCAATCCCTATCTCTGATTGAATAAAATTTGAAAAGGAAATGATTTTTACCCAACATTTCTACTGAGAAATCTGATTCCATTATCCATGCCTTGGTGATCATGTTTGCAGTGATCATCCTTTCAGACAGAATCTTTCCTATTAGGCAAAAATCCAATTTCTTGTTCACTTTTTGTGGAATTTCTTCATCCGTCAAACGTAATTTCTTCGAGTCATCTATTAGGGCTTCTGAATCCATCACAAGAAACTAATCCTAAATGAAATCAGAAACATAGGGACAACTCTAAATTGCCCTGAAAAACCCTTACTTTGAAGATGTTCTTGCAGGGATCTTGAAATAAATTCTCTGCCCGATTTTTTCTTTCATATTTTGTTATATTTCTATTTATATTTTCAAAAATCGAGTTAAGTCTTGAGAATTAAAAATAATAATAATAATTTTTAGAATTTAATTAAAAATTTAGGTTTCATTTCATAACCATTTTATTTTTTAAAATTAACCATATAAACAATAGTTTCTTCTATTTTTTTTATCAATAACCATTTTGAAAATTAAAAAAAAATAATTTTTAAATTTTTTTTAATTATAAAAATAAAATCATTAACAAACACGTTATCTTTATTTATTGATCAAGATTCTCGATGAAACATTCCATGTGTGATGTTTGTGTTCTTTTTTAAATTTCAAAGCAGAAATATATTCTAATAAATAAATGGATGTTGGTTGGTAATTTCGATTTGATTTAATTCTGATTTAGTTTTTACTATTTTAAAATTTTATTTTACCTTTTAGTTCACCTGTGACCTTTTAGTAAAAAGTAGGAAAATTCTTATAAATAAAAGAATCTAAAAAAAATATTTATAGTTTATACCAAAAAGTTTCAAAATTGCTTATATTTAAAACGACCCCAGTAAAATATGCATTATTCACATGTTTATTTGATAGATAATTTCTATATTTTCCCTTAACATATTTGAAAATTAAAAAAAGATCAAATAATTATTGAATGAACTAACCTTTTTTAGTTTTCAAAACTTGACTTAATTTTTAAAAACATTAGTAGAAAATGAATAAAAAAAATATGAAAACAATATTTAAAATATCGATGCTGACGAAAATATCGAAATCTTAATTTTATGAAAATTTTGATGAAAATATTAATAAAATGTTGACTTCGATGAATATTTCTAAAGATATATAATAATGAAAAATTAAAAAAAAATTAACTCAGTAAATAAACATTTTATGATTATTAAACTAGTTAACATTGATGATATTTTGTTGCTTAATTATAATGTTTCGTGAATTTTTTTAATATATAATAGAAATATTAATTCACTCGAATTCACGGAAATATAAAGCTTATTTTTCAAAACCAAACTAAAAAATCAACGGAACAGAGAAATTGAAAAATTAATCTTAAAAAAAAAAAAAGGAAAGGAAAAAAGTATAATATATTATATCATATTCATTATTGCTTTAAATCCGACAATGGGAATCTAGTGCATTCAATCAAACGGAGGTAACTTGTTTTTAGGTAGGAAAATTGTTTTTAATGATTAAAATAAAATGGGATGGTAGGGGTAAATTTGGTAATACACATCACATTTGGGTCCAATACCAAACCAGTTCAGTATAACCCACAAGCCCACAACCACTCTCCTATTCCAACGGTAACTTTTCACAGTCTTACTTCCTTCTCTTCCACCATTAAAGAAGAAATCCCATCCGCAATTCAGAAGAGAAAGAAGGAAAACAAAGAAAGATTCAAGCTTTTCACCTGAAACAGAACGAAGAAGAAGAAGAAGAAGAAGAAGAAGAAGAAGATCCCAAATGAATTTGCAGTCTCGGGAAGATGATGAAGAGAGGGAGAGACTGATCAAAGTGGTGGAGTATTTGGAGCCATTCATGTCCAAACAGCTTCTCTGCAAATTCCCAGACAACTCCGCCTTCGATTTCAATTACTCTCAGAGCACCATCTGGTCTCCTTTAGTCCCTCGGCCTTACCATTCTATGGATTTGGATGTAATTACCCCCATCAAGCTTCCTTCTGATTTCGAAATGGCGACGGAGACAACGGCTGAGAAGAACAGCCTGAGAAAAGCCACCTCCAACCTCAAGAAGAAGCTTCTCTTCAATGGCTTCAGCATCAGTTTCGGCATTTCGAAAAGCAACAGGAAGATGAACAGGATGAAGAACAAGAAATTGGCGTCTGATTTCTCCCCCACCCCTCTACAAGGTGGTGCTTGCTATCCAAATAACAAAAAGGTCAGTTTTGAAATCTTGATTGATTCCACTTTTTTAGCTTTTGAAAGCTGCAAGATCTGTGTAATGTTGTTCTTCCTGTTCTTCACTGCTTAACTAATACTCCATGAATGTTTAGGGATGGAGCAAGTTACTGAGAGCAGCCACCAAGCATTTCAAGAAGAAGAAGAAGAAGAAGGATCCCACTTCTCAAATGAAACTCTATTTCTAAAACACTGATTCATAGAATCATATAATCTACAGTGTCTTTTTTTTTTTTTTCATTTATTTCATTTCAACTGTTATTCAAGAACAGAATATATGTAATTAACTTTATTCTCTGTGAATCAATTCCCATTCCTATTTTCCATGATTGGTTCCACAGATTGATAGATTCTCAAGAAAAAGCAGACTCAAAACACAGATATCTGATCAGATCAGATAAGATATAAGATACTAAAAGGAACTAGCCAACATGTCATCAATCAAATTCCCAAATGAAATGTTAGAGGAACCACCAGGAATGAGAGCTTCTCTACTTTTCTTACTAATTTCTTTCATTCTCTTCCTCATCTCCCCTGCATCGTTGCCGTTCATCAAACATCGAATGACTCTCTCAATCTGATCTGCAGTCACCAGAGATCCACCGACCCTATGGTAATCCATCTTCATCTCCACCGCTAATCCTAATTCTCTAACCAGCTTGAAGGCGTTTAACTGTTGCTCAGCGTATTGCGGCCAAGCCGCGAGCGGCACCGCATGCCAAATGCTTTCCAAAACAGAGTTCCATCCGCAGTGCGAAACGAAGCCTCCAATGGCTTTGTGGGCTAAAACATCCACTTGCCGGACCCACCCACATACTCTTCCTTTTCCTTTAACCCTCTCCTGGAAACCCTCCGGCAAGACATCGTCGGGATCGGCGTAATCGGTTGGTGCTTCAAACCTCTTGTGCGGCGGCGGTGGCCGGCGCAGGGACCAGAGAAACCTCACTCCGCTTCTTTCGAGACCATTTGCTATTTCAACCACTTGGGTTTGGCTGAAACATCCCCGACTACCAAAGCACAAAAACACCACCGACAACGGCGGCTGATTGTCGAGCCAAACCCTAATTTCCCTGCTCTGATTTTCCTGTGGTATTGGCCGAGTTTCGCTTTCCAGGTCCAGCACCGGCCCCACCGTGTAAATTGGAGGTATTCCTCCGTCTTCAGAGAATGAACTCAAAGCATAAGGTTCGAGATCGGCAAAGGTATTGATGATGATTCCTTTCGATTCCTTGAACTTCCGAGCGTGTATCGCCATGGACCTGAATCCGTCGCCGTTAAACGAATAATGAGGCAAAACCCTCATCGGAACTGGGTGAGCGAAACTTGAAATGATGACATCAGCTTCCGATCTGTCGAACTCGACACCGACACATCGATCGCGGGTTTCAAGTTGTAACATCGACCCGAGAAATCCACCGCAGGAAGTGAAGAAGATGTACGAATTGATGCCGAGTTCATTGCCCACATCGATCATGGAAGTGCAGAATAGATCAATAATCAACCCAACAACCGGAACGGCAAGGTCAATAATGGCGTTTTTGACTAGGGTTTTGTAGCTCGCGATATAGAGAGAGCAGTAATGTTCGAAGGATTTGGATAAGATTTGGGGAGAAGGGGGGTTGGGGGGAACGGGGAGATGGATGATCCGAATACGCGGCGTGGCGGGGGTGACGACGGAGGTAGGCGGCGGGGGATTGGAGGTTCCGTCAGTGGGTGTGGGGGTAAATGATGGGTATTTCAAGACGAGAATGGTGGCGGAGAATCGATGGTCACGATTGAGGAACTGAGTGACGAATTTGATGGTAGAGACGAGATGACCCACTCCGGAAGTGGGGATGAAAACCAGCTCCGCCGTCGCCATTTTTGGAGGAGTGAATCTCTGGTATTTCTTCCTCTTCTCAATCGAACTTGTTTTTTCCGTAAAAGTTTCATTTCATCGGTAGTTTTTGGATTTAAATAAGTTTCCGTTAAGTTATACGTTTCGTAGCATCATCACTCTCAGCTTAATAATCATTTCCATCCAACCAATTCCTTCTGGCCCGAGGGGCTTTTAGTTTTTTTGAAAATTAAGCATTATAAATTTCTATTCAACCTCTAATTTTTTTTTTATTTACTATCTATTTTTTATCAATATTTTTAAAAAATAATGATTTCAAAAACTTGTTTTTATATTTTTGAATTTGGTTAAAAATTCGACTTTTATTTTAAAAAAAAATGCAAACTATAGTAAGAAATTAAGAAAAAATAAACTTAATTTTGAAATGTCAAATAGTTACCGAAAGGGATATAGGAATCATTATTTGTTAAAATCTCATTTTCGTTCAACTACACTACCAAATACTATTTCATTTCAATCTCTATATTCTCAATAGTTGAACTTTAATGTATTTTTCATCAATCTTCAATTTAGGTAATCAAAATTGGTTAAATACTAATAGTAAATAGGTTAAAGTTGGTTTTGTTCTTCTTTTCTTCTTTTGATGACATTATCTTATGATATTGGAGTTATCGATTTAAACCTTTACTTAATAATAATTGTATAATTAAAAAAATTTAAACATTTACTTAATAATAATTTTATTCATTTTTTTTAAAAAAAATTCTTTTTGAGTGCATCAATTATATGAGATCATCACATTAAAATAATGATTGAAGAGATCTATTGTTATTGGTTGATTGGTTTACCTGTGAATCATTGGACTTGTCAATGAGGGCAAATATATTTAATTTCTATCTCGTCTTTCTCATAAAAAAAAAACAAAAAAACAAAAACAAAAACAAAAACAAAAACAAAAGAAGAAAGGAAAATTATTTAATTCACATCTTTGAGGATTTTGAGTTGTATCAATTTAAATTCTTAACTAATAATTATATTAATTAAAAAAATCTAAGTATATTTATTTACATTAGTTATTAGTTAAGATAAACATCGTGTAAAACTTCTAATTTTATCAATTAAACCCTCGAACTTTAGTCGAATCAATTTATGCTCTCAGTTAAGGTTTTCTTTGAAAGTGTCCGTGCATCATTTATTAATCCTACATTTGAAGAAGTCTGCACACGTGTAAGAATTAAATATATATACAATTTTCATATGTAATCTGAATAAAGAGTCTAAATTGCCAAATCAAACGTAGCTCAACTGGCATTTGAATGTGCTAATAACAATTGTTTTTTGACCCTTAATCGCAAATTAATTAATTTTAATTAATTAATAATTTGATGATAATAAGCTTAAGTTTGTTTACTTATATGTTTATTATTTTGAATAGTGTAGCGTAGAGCTCGGAACAACAATTCTGTTGCCTAAAAAGAAGCGTAACGGAAACAAATCCAAGATGGTGACTTGGCGGCCAAATCATCAAATTGGACCAATTATAAAAAGCCATTTGGAGCAATGGAGGAGTGACACATGGTAGATTTTTTTAAAATTTTTGGATTAGTTAAAAAAATAAATTTAATATTATTTTATATTTGTGACTACGGCTAGTTTTTGACAAATTGTGGGCTCTAGCTTTTTATTGGATTTTAAAAGAAATAATTTTAAAATATATATATATTATTATATTATATTTTGTTTGTGTCTAACGGCTAGTTGAGTTTAGATCTCTATCATTCAATTTAACTTTTTTTAACAATCCAATGACCTAAATTAAAATCCACTTTTTACTCCACTTCTCTCTCTTTTTATACTTCATCTACTCCAAAATTATTTCAACCCTTTACATTTTACAATCCTCAAAATTGGCAAAAAAGATACCATTGTTACTCTATCTACAAGTTTCCAATTTTCTTTCTTTTCATCTTATTATTGAGAGAAATTTCTATTGTATTATGAGGATTAAAGTGTGTGAGCTCAAATTTGTATATCAACTTTTTTTTAGAAAATTCATTGTATGATTTAAAGCTTCAAAAGCATTATAACGGTTGGATCCTAATCCGTGAAAAGGATTAAATTTGCTCTTAAATGTGTAAAAGGAGCAAGGTAGCTGTAAGTCCTAGATCCGATTTATTTACCTTAAGTTTAAGTTAAATATAGTTAACTCGTAGGGGAAGATAAGTCAAGAAGTTGAGAAAAAAAAATATAAATTACTTTATGCCAAGTGTTAAAAACAAATGGTCAAGGGGAAATGAATTTGGTCAAAGGGGTTGGAGATGGGTGTAAAAATTAGATAAGGATAAGTAATTACGTTTATTTGTATGCCAAAGATAAGGCTAAGGATGAGGATGAACATCAAGTAGTGGGCTGAAAGCTTAAGGAGGAGGTGGCAGATTTTTGTATTTTAAGGAAAATTTTTTATGTGTTGATGAGGAATAAACGATGGACCTAATTTTTGTTAAGTCTTCATTTGATCTTCATTTTAGATGGAAGGTTGGATGTTGAAACTGACATGGAAATGAAAATGAATTATGGTAAACAACAAGGAAAAATTAGTGAAGTAGGAGAAATATTTTGGGTTGAATTTGGTTGAAATTGGAACTGAAATTGTGCTGAAGGTTTGGACATTTGGTAGAGTTCTTGATGATTTGGAGGAAGAATGGGCCATAAAACCAATCTTTGGAGAGTCCACTCTATAATATTCATCTTAGAATTGAAGATTACGGTATAATTAAGTTGATAGTAAGACATTTTAGCAGCAAAGAATGAGAAACGATGAAGAAATAGCTGCTGTCATGCACTGTCAATGGAGCTTATAGCTACTGTTTATCATTTCTTTGAGAGTAACTGTTATCTAAACAAATAGGCACTGTTTGGCAAGAAAATAACTCAAAACAATAGCTTAAAATGTGAAACAAGCAGCACATAGAAGGATTACTGTAAAAAAACTGCACTGCTGTAATTTTACTGTTGTTTTATATTATATATATATAGTTGCGGTTTTTTTTTTAAGTTTTTAACTTGATTAGCCCCACTTTTGGCTTGAAATGCCTGCATTTAATCATATTCAACTTCTTAGGATTCCTATAGCTTGAATTGGGCTTTGCATTTACGGAAATATGGGATGGGAAGAATTAAAAAGTTTAGAATGAGCTAGGTGATTTGGAAGGAAAAATTGTGTTGATATCTTGGGTTAAATTTATTCCAGGGCAAACGGAGGTTGGGAAAGCCTATAATCCAAACAGTTATCGCCTTTGACAGTGAGTGATAAGTTTTCACAATGATTTCTAATGAGTTGTTTTACAAATGATTTTCAGCGTATACTCAGTTTAACATGCTGTCTATATGTTGATCGCATGATTCATAATTTCAAAGACTGAAATTTTATATGTGAATTTGGCATGCATTTTCAGTAAGTTTATGTCCATGTTATAAAATATGATGAGTTTCTACAATGAATTTATAAGCATGTTTGTGTTTACAAGGCACTATGCGATGACATGAAAATTTTAAAGTGTAATCATTTTACCATGTGTATGCTATTTTATGTTTATGGAGTTTTTAAAATGTTTTGTATATGTTGTTCATGTTTATTGAATGTTTAAAATGTTTTGTGCCTTGTACAAAAATCCTACTCCGAATATTTGGTACCGAAGGTATGGTAAGGTACTCAGATTTTCAGTTATGTTAGGGATCCCTGATACCGAAGGTATGGTAAAGTAGTCAGGATCCTATTCAGTTCTATGTGCACATATGATTTATGTTATTGACGTTGATGAAATCAAGCAAAAGAGCTTTCTCTCAACTAAAGCTATTAGGGATTGAGCAAAAGGGCTCTCCCTCATGTTCAAATACAGGAATAGAGGTGTTTTACAGGAAATAATGATGAATTTTAATTCAGAGTTTTTATATGCTATGATTTCATGTTTTCAGTTTTTATTTCAAACCTTGAAAATGAGAATGTAAGCGTTTTATGATCATGTTTATGTTAGGTATGTATGAAAGTATGTTTCTTTTAAAGAGGTCACTCACTGAGCGGTTTGAAGCTCATTCTTTCAAATGTTTTCTCTTCTCAGATAGTGGTCGACGCCCCGAGGCTTAGCAAGTCTGCCAATCAATCACTACTCAGGATTTTCCAAGAATTTGAAGTTTAAGTGGTCCACTATGTTCTGCTTAAACCTTAGTTTTGTCTGTATATATTAGGGGGTTCAGAGTGGAACTTCGAGTCAAACTTTTGTAAATATGAACACTTGTATTTTTGGAACCGATATATACAAATGGAGTGAATGCTATGTGATATAGAATTTATATGTGTTAAGTTGTTGCTAGAATAGGGTGTTGATATGTGATGAGATATAAACTATTTATCAAGTGTTAAGGATACAAGTTTACAGAAGTATGTTGAGCAGTAGCTGTCATAAGAGGATTGGTAACTATTGTCTTCACATCTCTTCTATGATTAAAAGGATAATCTGGGGAAGGATGTGACAATAGTAGTTCGACTATCATTCGTGGAAAGAGTCAAATGAGATTTTTTAATCAAAATTTCAAGAGTTGCTTGAGAAAGTGGATGTAGGTCAGGTTTGACTGAACCACTATAAAAATTAGTGTGTCTTCTTCTCTAACTCTTTACTAATTATTTTGCATTTAATTTTAATTGCCTGATTTTGTTGGTTAAGATTGATTGAATATATTGTTACATAATTTTTATCAATCTTGTTATTTACCATAAATTAGATTTTTTATTAATTTAATTTAAAAATATCTAATTAGATCAAATTGAGTATACTTTAAGAAAAAATTTAACTAAACCCTAATTCATCCCTCTCTAGGGTTGTTATACCGGTCCAACAATTGATAACAGAACGAGGTTATTTTCTTGATAAACTTTATTATTAGAGCATTATGGCAAACCCAGTTGCAAATGAAATTGTAGAAGGTCAATCTACCTCTAGGTCTTGTTACTTTGATGGTTCAAATTATGCATATTGGGAAGCTAGAATGAAAATTTATTTGCAATCCATTGACTATAATTTGTGGTTAATTGTTGCTAAAGATCCATATGTTCCCATGAAAAATATTGATAATATTGATAAGCCTAAATTAGAAGAAGAGTATGATGCAAAAGAAATGAAAAATTGTTCTTTTAATGCCAAGGCTATTAATTGTTTGTATTGTGCTTTGAGCAAAGATGAATTTAATAGAATATCTATATATTCTTCCGCTCAAGAAATTTGGAATACTCTTGAAATTACTCATGAAGGAACAAATCAAGTTAAAGAGTCCATAATTAGCATGCTTGTTCACAATTATGAGTTACTTAAGATAATTGCTAATGAGTCTAGAACCAATATGTTTACTAGATTTACTAACATTGTCAATGCTTTGAAGGGACTTGATAAAGTCTAAACAACATCCGAAAATGTTAGGAAAATTCTTAGGTCTCTACCTAAGACTTGTGAAGCAAAAGTGATGACAATCCAAGAAGCAAATGATCTCACTAAACTTCCATTGGAGGAATTCATTGGTTCACTCGTGACCCATGAGATCACTTGGAAGGAGCACTTGGAGGATGAGTATCCAAGAAGAAAAAGAACATTGAAAGACCATTTTCTTAGAATTTGACTAGAAGATGAGGATATCTTTGATGAAGATAATGTTGCTTATCTCTCACGTAAGTACAAAACTTTCATCAAGAAGAAGAATCAATTCAAGAAACACCTATCAACCTAAAGAGAGTCAAAAAGTGAGAAGAGCAAAAAGGATAAGGTAATTTGTTATGAATGCAAAAAGTCGGGTCATATAAGAACGGATTGTCCACTCCTCAAATCATCTAAGAAATCTAAGAAGAAGACAATGAAGGCTACTTAGGATGATAGTAGTGAAAGTGGAAGTTGTTGGGATTGGTGTCCTAAATCTTTTTGTAATCTCATAGTTTGTAAACTTTGTATAAACATATTGTTGTTAATAAAATAAGTGTTATTTTATAAGCATATACTCAATCCAATAAACTAAGATCTGAGGTTATTTCATGTAATTTAAACAAGTATGTAGAAACATAAAAGTAGATCTTGTTTAAATAATAACCTAAATGGTATGTAGTAGATGGATAAGGCTGGGTACATTATCCTGATGACACTACGCATACGGTCCGCTTTTTAGGCGTTACAAGTGTTGTAAAGTGCTACAAATGATCTAATCCTGATCATTCATGTGGAGACATGTGAGCGGGGGTATCATATACAAAGAGTTTGTATAAGACCAGCCCACAAAATTATTAGTCTCTTTATATAACATCGTTAATAATAGAGACTTACATTTCACTAGGATGACCATAGGTGACATGACCTGAATCCTAAGTGAGTTGTGAACTCCTATTCATGAAGGTAGTCCTTTGATTTGTATGGGTGAGAGTGGCCAGATTTCCAACTCAACAAGCCTACCATTTTAGGGATTCATCTGATTGGGGAGCTGGGAACACAGCTACACAAGACGGAATTCACTCCTTCTCCAATGTAGGGGCAAGTAAATAAATTGTTGCCTTATAGGCTGATTCTGGGTCTTGAACATAGTGGTCACACTCTCTCCTGGCCCGAGAAGAACTTAGTCATAGTCGAACTATGACTTATTGTTCATTAGAGAAATCAGTGGTATTTAAGGAGTTAGATGTAACTACAGAAGCAAAACGGTATTTTCGACCCAACTGTACTTATGAGCAATTTGTGAAGGGTCATTGCATTGTTGATTGGTTATATCCAATGGACATAGAAATTTATATGTAGTATGAAGAGTGTAGCTGTCGATCTTTAGTGGAGTGACCGACAGTTAACGGATGTTGGGCAATTTAATTAAAGAGTTTAATTAATTATCTGAGTACCGTTAGAGCTTCAATCTACAAGTCTATAAGGCTCCTTTTGTAGCTCAATAGAGATTTACTTGAGAATTAATTTTGGATTAATTTGAAGTGTTCAAATTAATTTAAGAAATTAATTATATATTATATAATTAATTAAATTTATTACATATGTGATATAATTAGTATAATGTATTTGATACATTATAATTCAAAGTAATATGAAGGAGGAATTTGAATATGATTCAAATACTAATTACATGAATGAGATTCATGTAATTAAACTTAATATAAATATGATTTATATTGAGAGAAATTAAATATTTGGATATGATCCAAATATCAATTATATGGATGAGATTCATATAAGTGAATTTAATATAAATGTGATTTATATTAAATGCCAGTATTGTTGAAAGAAAATAAAATCTATAGGTTATGTTTTACTTGATGCAATATAAAACTATAGGTTATATGTTATATTTGATATAACATATAGTGTATACATAATAAAATAGTTATTATATATATATATATATATATATATATATATATATATATATATATATATATATTTACTAATTTAATTAAAATCAATTAAAGGGAAGGAGTTACAACTCCCTCCCCCTATTATCTCAGTTAATTTACGTGGGTTGTGAAAGATTGATGTGGTAGAAGATTCATCTTCTTCCTCAATTATCTCTGAGAAGAGTTCTCATTAAAAAAAACTGAAAAAAGAGAAGAAAAGTTCTTCTCCTTCCACTCCTCCTCTTCATCTCCTTCCCTCTTCCAAGGATTCAAGCAAAACCCACAACTCTTGCTTGAATCCTTTGTCCTAAGAGAATACAGAGAGTTCTCAACTGGTGGTGTCCCTTTTGAAGGAGATCCGCGTAGAGAAGGAGATCCGTTCGTGTTTTATTCGAGGGATTTTTGAAGAAAGTGTTTTTCAAAGGTAAAGGTTTCTGAAACCCTAAGTTTTCCTTTATTTAAAGCATGCTATAATTTATGTAAATGCATATCTTGTTCTTATTTTACTGTAAACTTAAATTCAATAAAAATGAAAATTGGGTTGATCTTGCTTCCACTTACGGTTCTCTTCAGTTAGAGTTCCTTCAGAAGTGATGGTGAAGAAGTAGCACACCTTGGTCTCATGGCTCATAGGGACAAAAATGATGAACTTGATGATGAGGTAACTCTAGAACCCCCTTCTTATGATGAATTGTTTGAAGCTTTTAAAAGTATGCAAAATGACTTAGAAAAACTTAGTTCAAAATATGTTGTGCTTAAGAAGAAATACAATACATTGACTAGTGAAAACAAGTTTTTACTTGATGAAATTGCTTGCTTTAAAGAGAATGATCATGTTGTGTAAATTGATAGAATAAATGTCTCTTGTGATAAGCATGTTTGTGATTGTGATAAAAAAAAATGCATTGCTTGATAAAGTTAGATTTTGTGAGCATGATGGTTGTGAAAAGAATAATTTGATTAAATCACTTAAAGAAAAAGAATTAAATGTTCTGCAAGAACTTGATAAAGCTAAAGAGTCTATTAAAAAGTTGACAATATGTGCTTAAAGATTGGACAAAATCATTAAAGTAGGCAAGCTTTTTGGTGATAAGAGAGGTTTAGGCTATATTGATGAATGTTCTACTCCTTCAAATTCTAAGGCTATATTTGTCAAAGAATTTCTATTATATTTGTTGACATTTTTTAAATGTCAAGTGTCACTTTTCTTGACGTTTTGGAATCTAGTCTCAAGAATATCAATGTTCTTGACTAGGAAAAATGTCAAGAACAGCGACACTTGAAATTTTTGAAATGTCAAGAATATTGACGTTCTTGACAAATAAAAAACGTCAAGAACATTTTCACTTGATATGTGAAAAATGTCAAAATATACTTTACTTGATATTAAAAAAAAGTCAAGAATATAGGTGTTCTTGACAAGAATAAAATGTCAAGTGGAAGACTTCTTGACAATTTTCACTTGTCAAATATATTCATATCTTGACACATTTAACTCGTCAAGTATGTTTGTGATTTTTTTTAAAAAAAGATTAATATGGATGTTTATCTCTAAATTGTTCATGTATTTTAATCCAACAATCACATATGATATATTATGACAAATACCCATCAAAATAAATAAACAACCAAACACATTTTCAATATTATGGACTAAAATTTTAAGAGCGAGGGATGAGCGAGAGCGAGAGTGGGAGCGAGGGATGAGCGAGAGCGAGAGGGGAGGGATGAGCGAGAGTGCGAGGGAGTGCGAGCGAGAGCGAGAGCGAGAGCGATGCAGAGAGCAAAAGGAGAGGGATATTTTGTTGCAGATTGCAGAGAGCGAGAGGGGATTGGGGAGGGGATAAAAATATATATATAAATTCAGGGTCGGGGATTAATCGGGGTCGGGGTTGGGGCAGGGATACTGTCCCCATCCCCGCCCCGTCCTCGGAAGGGGCTTCGAATAAATTCCCTAGTTTGACCCCATCTCCGGTCAAACCGGGGAATCCCCGCCCTGTTGTTTTTGCCAACCCTATCCAACATGATAAAAGATAACATTCTTGAAAATTATCATTATAAAACTCTACAATTCCATAAAGAATTTTCTAAGTTAACTAGAAGAATATGGACAAATCCATATGGACACTTCCAAAAGAATATAAAAGATATAATTCTAACAGTCAACCCAATATGAACAGTTTTAAAAATTACATTTCTAAAATTTCTATCAAAACTATCCATCTACCCCATATTAACAAAATTATATCATTCTAGCCATAACAACTATCAAAACCACATTTGTAATCACTATCTCCATATGAACACATGGAACAATTAAACACCATTCCAAAACTATAATTACCCCCTCCCCCATGCACATATATGAACAATTTCAAAAAAAAAATATTACACCTATATGAATATGAAGTAAATCCAGAAATTAATCAGCCGAAACAAACACATTCAAAATGACCAAATTGTACGAGCACCTATGATCACATGAAGTAACCCAAAAATTCAGCCAACTTAACCCGCACCTCATCTAACTTATGTGTCAATTATGTATCTTATTTCTACCCGTGATGTTGTCCTCATTGAGTCTAGGTAGTACATAGTATCATCATATGCATTTATAGCAAGTAGTGTCCAATTGATAGCAACCCAACAGAAATAGTTGGGCACTCATGTTTAGCATCTATTAAGCATTTTATTAGATGAAAAGACTATGCACAAGTGAAGCAACCTGTAGGCTATGAAGTGATAAGTGGAAGCAAAAACTAGCTAAGTTCTAAACTTTCAAGCCTGAATGGATAGCAACTACTTCTCCAACAAGATTTTCAAACTCGACCTTTTGGAAACCTGCATCAACAAATGGGGATCGAAAAAATATTAACCTAGACCCAAAAGTCTTTGTATTTAGGATGATTTTGTTTAAGAAGCTAAAAGAGGTATGCTACTTGCATATGAGAGTTTTAGGAAAAGCATGAGCTTCATGTGCGCCTTCCTATTAGCGCTTGCTTCTTTGAACCAAGGCGGAACGCTGAGGAGAAAAAAAAGGTTTTTGTTTATAAAATTATGAGTTATCATGGAGGAGAATATGATAATAATGTTTTTAAAGTTTTTTTTGTGAAGAAAATAGTTTTCCTCATTATTTTTCCTTTCCAAAGACTCCTCAACAAAATGGTATCATTGAAAGGAAAAATCGTACTTTGCAAGAATTTGCTAGGCCAATGTTGAATGAGTATGATTTACTTAAATATTTTTGGGCAAAAGTAGTTAATACCACTTGCTATATTTTAGATAGAATTTTAATTAGATCATCTTTGGATAAAACTTCTTTTGAACTTTGGCATGGAAAAATTCCAGATATTGGGTATTTCAAAGTTTTTTGTTGCAAATGTTTTATTTTGAATAACAAAGAAAAACTTGTAAATTTTGATAGTAAATTTTGATTCTAAGATGAATGTTGGTATTTTCCTAGGATATTCCTCTATTAGTAAAGTTTATAGAGTTTTCAATAAGAGAACATTAGTCATTGAGGAATCTATGCATGTTGTATTTGATGAATCTTGTAATAATATTTCAAATGAGTCTATTTCTAGTGATGATTTAGAAAAAGATTTTTGGGATTTAAGTGTCAGTGACAAAGGTATGAAATTGTTTCAAGTATGCAAGAAGTAAGCATCAATGAAAAGAATAAAGATGATTCTTCGTCCATGCCTAAAGAGTGGAGATATGCTCCATCTCATCCCAAAGATTTGATTCTTGGTGATTGTGAACAAGGTATGAAAACTCATTCTTTTCTTAATTTATTTAGTAATATTGCTTTTGTTTCTCAAGTTGAATATAAAAGTTTTAAAGATGTTGAATGTGATGAGTTTTGGATCTTAGCTATGCAAGAAGAATTAAATCAATTTGAAAGGAATAAAGTTTGGGAATTAATCTGTAGGCCTTCTAATGCATCTATAATTGGAACTAAACAATTCTTTAGAAATAAGATGGATGAAAATGGAAATATTATTAGAAATAAAGCTAGACTTGTAGCTCAAGATTATTGTCAAGAATAAGATATATATTATGAAGAAACTTTTGCACTGATTGCTAGATTAGAACCTATTAGAATGTTGCTTGCTTTTGCCTCTTATAAGAATTTTATTTTGTATCAAATGGATGTAAAAAGTGTTTTTTAAAATAGTTATATTGTGGAGGAAGTTTATGTAAAACAACCTCTAGGTTTTGAAAGTTTTGATTTGCCTAATCATGTTTAAAAGTTGAAAGAGACTCTTTATGGATTAAAACAAGCTTCAAGAGCTGGTATGATAGGTTTAGAAACTTTTTACTTGAGAATTGTTTTAAAATGGAAAAAATTGATACTACTCTCATTATTAAAGTTAAGGATAATGATATGCTTATAGTGCAAATATATGTGGATGATATTATATTTGGTTCTACTAATCCATCTTTTTGTGAAGAATTCAGTGTATGCATAGTGAGTTTGAGATGAGTATGATGGGAGAACTTAGTTTTTTCCTTGGACTCCAAACCAAACAACTGAAGGATGGTATCTTCATAAGTAAAAAAAAAAAAAAAAAAATACACAAGGAATTTGCTCAGGAGGTTCAAATTCAATTAAGGTAAAATTGCAAAAGCTCCTATGAGCACTACCACTAAGCTTGACAAAGATGAAAAAGGTAAATATGTGGACATAAAGACTTATCGAGGTATGATCGGATCTTTATTTTATTTGACCGTTAGTGGATCGGATCTTTACTTTATTTGACCGTTAGTAAATCAGATCTTTACTTTATTTGACCGTTAGTAGACCCGATATTATGTTTAATATATATCTTTGTGCTAGATTTCAATCTTGTCCTAAAAAATCACATTTGCATGTTGTTAAAAGAATATTTAGATATTTGCTTGAAATTATTGATGTAGGTTTGTGGTATCCTAGAAAAGTTGAATTTAATTTGATAGGATATTCCGAAGCAAATTTTGGCAGTAGTTTACTTGACCGTAAGAGTACTAGTGGGACTTGCTAATTTCTTAGATCCTAACTCATGGAAAGGATCGAGTTTGCTCTTGAATCCGTAAAAGAAACAAGGAAGCAGTTTGACTACCCGTAAAAGAAACAAGGTAGCAGTTTGACTATCATCCCTGTAAAGAGTCAAAGGAGATTTTTTTAATCAAAATCCCAAGAGACGCTTGAGAAAATGGATATAGGTCAAGTTTGATCAAACCACTATAAAAGTTACGGTGTCTTCTTCTTTAACTCTTTACTAATTATTTTGCATTTAATTTTAATTGCATGATTTTGTTGGTTGAGATTGATTGAATATATTGTTATATAATTTTTATCAATCTTGTTATTTAGCATAAATTAGAGTTTTTATTAATTTAATTTTAAAATATCTAATTAGATCTAATTGAGTATACTTTAATAAAAAGCTAAACCCTATTCACCTCACTCTAGGATTGTCATACCAGCCTAACAATAACCATGAGATCTATAGTTTGAATCCCCTTAGCTCCAAGTGTATTAAAAAAAATAAAGAGTTTAAATTGATCCACTTACAACAAATTAGAAATTTAATTGAAACAAATTTATGTCGAATATATTTTAACATTTTATAAGGGAATACTAATAGATACCAATTATTTAAAAAAAAAAAAAATTAACAGCGAACTAACATTTGAAACCACGTAAATCAAAATGAAATAAAAATAAGTATGCCAAAGCTAGTATAGCTCAACCGAGATACAATATGTGTTAGCGACCAATCACAAAAACAAAACAAACAATCATCAAATTTTCATTCCTAAAATCTTGTTAAATTGTATCCTTTAAATTTAATAATGTTTATTATTTTAATAACTTAGGCCCCATTTAGTAACCATTTAACTTTTTGTTTTTGTTTTTGAAAATTATTTTATCCACGTTTCTTACAATGATTTGCATATTTCTTAAGTACAATGGTTGAAATCTTAGCCAAATTCCAAAAATAAAAACAACTTCTTGAGAGCTACTTTTTTTAGTTCTCAAAATTTTGCTTGATTTTTTTTTTTTTTGGTAAAATATAGATAACAAAGGAAGAAATTAGGAGGTAGGAGTAGTGTCCATAAGCTTAATTTTCAAAAAGAAAAACAAAAAACAAAATGGTTATCAAACGATCTCAAGTGTTGCAATTATTTTCAGTATGGTGAGTTTTTATTTGCAACATTGCTAAATAAGTATTTTCATACGTGTTTAATGAATTATAAAATATGTATTGTGCAAAATTGATCGAATTTTAAAGAAAAAACAACATTAGAGCTAGAATTTTGCTAACGTTGTTTGGTTTTGATGTAGTTATTTAAGGGTTAATTTGTAAATCAATTAAGTCAAACTCTTTGCAAGACTTCATAATTTTGAAATCAGCGAGTATTTGGATATTTTTGCATTGTTATTTGTCAACATTTGTTGATTACTTTGCAAAAATTGAATAATAAATAAAAAAAAAATTGCAATACTTATGTAGAGCCTAATTAGATTATATTGAAAGTTTATAATATAAAATAAAAAATAGAAAGTGAACTTTTTAAACAATTAATTTAAAAGGCCAATAAATCTTCAAATCTTTATTTAATAGATTTATCTTCTACATTTTGATGAGTTAAACAAAGAATTCATTATCTTAGCTTGAAGTTACTAGATGTGGCCGAGAATGTATATGAAATTCTTTGCATCAATGAAATTGGGATATCAGAAACCTGACTCTGATACCAATTGAAGGAACTCTTAAATAAGAGTACCCATGAGCGGAAGCGGATCTTTCTGATTTCATTGTGACAGAATTACCACACATACATTCTACCATACGGATATGCATTGTAAGACTAATTACTGGCATGCTTTAACAAATAAAATACAAAAGACCGAGAGACTTACCAATTGAAGATTTTCTTCAATCGAACTCGGTCCACCGTAAGCAAACTCTTCACGCTCCTTATCGTCCAGTAATCAGTCGCCTAGCAGTACCACGGTCGTCTACACGATCAGCAGCGCACGAACAAACAACAGCCGGGGACGACACCACCACTTGAAGCCCTCGGTATTCTTGGAGTGAGAATCTAAAGGGTGGATGGAATTGGTAGATGGAAGGAGGAAAAGCGATCGTATAGTACGAACAAGCAAGTGGGAGATAGTAGAAGACTATCGTATAGTCGGTATGCTTGATCGTTTAGATTGGGGTACACGATCGTGTAAGTTTAGCTAAGCAATCGTCTATCAAATGGTAAGCGATCGTTTAGTTCCGCTCGGCGCGCTAAGCGATCGTATAGTAAATGTAAACAATCGTTTAGAAATCACGGGCGATCGTTTAGTACGCTGATGTGTGATCGTTTAGGAAGACGGGCACTATCGTATAGGCTCTCAATGCTAAGCAATCGTGTGCTTTCCCACCGTAAGCTATTTTTCAGATATCCTTCAAAATGAAAACTATTTCCATTTTTATTCTTCAGTTACAAGAACTGAATCAAACTTCCCACTTTCGCACGAACCCGGAGAAAAACTCGGCCAATTTAACTGCCTAATTAATTAATAATGAATATAATCATATTATATTGTTAACCTATAGTTTGATATCATATATCTACTATAGTGTTTTCTCCTCTACTTGATATAAATCATATTTATATCCAATTTCTTCCAAAATAATGTATCTCACACATTTATTCAATTATATCATATATAATTAACCAGTTCAATTATATCCTATATAATCGAACTCCCTCTTGTCAATTTAAACATTTCAAACTGACCCAAAAACAGATTCTCAAATTTTATCCAAGCTACCAAGGGGATCTTATGGACCTCTGGCTCGAAACTCCAACAGTACGTGAATAGCTGACTAAACTCTTTAGCCACGAGATCCACCATCCATTAGCTACCAAGCATTCCACTAAAGACCAACAGTTGAACTCTTCTTATCACATATATATTTCTATATCCATCGGATATAACCAATCATGAGTATGATAACCCTTTACAGATGCTCGTAAGTAAAGCTTGGCCAATTTACCGTTTTACCCATGTAGTTAAATCTCACTCTTTAAGTACCACTGATCCCTCTAATGAACAATACAACATAGTCCAACTATGTGTGAACACCTCTCAGGCTAGGAGAAAGTGTGTGGTGCCACATCGTTCAAGCCTTGGAATCAGCCCTTAAGGGAGCTATCTATCTACTTACCCCTGCTTCGAGGAATGAGTGAATTCCATCTTGTGTAACTGAGTTCCCATCTCCCAAATCAGACGAATCCCTAAAGTGGTAGGTTTGAGTCGACGGCCTAACCACTCACACCCATGCAAATCAAAGGACTGCCCTCAATGGTAGGAGTTCCCAACTCACTCAGGATTGAGGTCATGTTACCTATGGTCATCCTAGTGAAGTAAAGTCTCTGTCATGAATGGTGTTATATAACGAGACATTAACACTTTGTGGTCAGGTCTTATACAAACTTTTTGTATAGGACACCCCCGCTCGCATGTCCCCTACACAAATGATCAGGATCAGACCATCTGTGACAAGTTATAATACTTGTAACTATTCAACAAAGCGAGCCGCATCCACAACGTTACCAGGATAAGGTTTCCCTCTTATATCCATATACTACAGACCATTTTGGTTATCACTTAAGACATGATCCACCTGTATGTCACCACATACATGCTTAAGTTACATAAAGATAACCAGGAATTTTAGATTTATTGGTTTGGGGTAAAGAAAATAAAATATTCAACTGAGCAAAATCAAGAAGTGAATAAAATATCATATATTATACATCAAAAGCGTTCATACAAACTGTTTACAAACTACAGAACACGAGACTTTAGGGTATCAACCCTAACATCCTTGCAAACTTCTCAATTCATGTAGATTCCTTGGCCTTGGCATTTTCTGGATGGCATCGATTTTGGATCGATCTATCTCTATCCCTCGATGTCTCACAACGAAGCCCAAAAACTTTCCTAAAGTTACGTCAAACGCACATTTAAGGGGGTTCATCTTTAATTGGTACTTTCGCAGGCGATCGAACGCGGTTCATAGATCTTTCAAGTGGTCCTGTCGTCACTTGGTCTTGACCACAAAATTATCCATATACCATTCCACGTGTTTGTGTAACATATCGTCAACCACCTTCTGCATGACACATTGATAAGTAGCGCCAGCGTTCTTCAACCCAAAAGGCATCACCTTGTAGCAATATATCCCTTTTGGGATTTGAAATGTCGTATTTCCTCGTCCGCAAGGGCCATTCTTATTTGGTTATACCCAGATGATCCGTCCATGAAGGATAAGGCCTTATGTCTCATCGTCGCATCGACTATGATCTCTGTAATGGAGAAGGGAAAATCGTCTTTCGAGCATGCGCTGTTTAGGTCATGAAAGTCCATGCAGACACTAAGCTATCCATTATTTTTTCTAACTGGGACAATGTTGGCTATCCACGATGGGTATTTGACTTTTCGGATGAACCCGATTTCAATTAGCTTATATACTTCAACTCAATTTGGGGGATAAGTTCCGGCCGAAAGTGTTGCTAAGCTTGCTTAACGAGTCAACACCCCAGTTTGATCGCAAAATGGTCTGTTACTTGGGATCTAGTCCCGGCTTCGCTTTGTATGACGAAGAAAAAATATACCTATATTCGGTGAGCAAACTCATGTATTCGCCTTTTCCTCTTCCGAGAGGGACACATTGATGAAAGTTAGACGCAACTCATTTGTTGTGCCCAGATTCACCTCTTTTACCTCATCCACCGTGGATTGACCACTGTCCCCTAGACCTTGTGGAGTGTCCTCCCCTTTCTCCTCGGTTATACCTTCTTCAAATTATTCGGTGATGGTGATGTGGTGGCACGAAGTTTCACCTTCCTCCTGCTCTAAATTTTCATTATGAGGATTGGTGAAGACAACGTCGCGCCTCTTTACTTTGAGCGAGCCCTGACTTGTGTTTAAAGTAACGAAGGTCTTTCTTTTCATGCGTGAGGGGATGGTACTACAGATTTCTCCATCACTTCTTACCTCCCCTGATGACTTTTTGATCGATGGCCTTTCAGCGTCTTTAAGGTCGAGGTGTTGCCAAATTGAAACTCGGGGTATTGGCCCCCTAATTCTTAGGGTTGTTTTGGGGGCGTCACTATAGGCTTTTTCCTTCCTCTTTGTCTCACTAGAGACATATTCATCGAGGGAATCTTCAACCATCTCGTGCTTTAGGTGATAAAAAATGAGAGTGTAGGGTTTTCCTTCGATTTCCTTTAGAGCTGCACCTAGTCTCTCGAAGGCTGAAGGTTGCGCCACCAACAGCGGCTGACAAATGATTTCTTCCTTTCCTTCATTCGGTAGAGTCAACCTTCGAAAGACTGAGCATCGAGTAGCTCTTGGAATCGTATGTGGCCTTCCCCTTTCTGCTTCTATAATGCTCAATCTCTCGAAGACCAAGGCGTGTGCGGCAAACGGCCTAATACGGTCAGTCTGAGGCTCTTTTATCGTTGCCCTCATTTTCCTTTGTATCATCAACTTCTGCAGTGATATGATTGTTGTTGGCCACTTTCCCCTTTGCCTTTCTGATTATGTGGACTGGTTCTGACGATTCATATCCAAGTCTCACCCTCAATGCGTGTCCCTCTTGCAAAAGCTTCTATTGGGTCGACAAGAGTCTGGTTTGCTCCTAAATCTTCAAGATTTTGAACTCAGTGTGAGTTGTGAAGTCATAACCCGCCTTCGCCAACAGCTTGTAAGCTTTGGGATTGAATCCATCTTTAGTTTGCATCTCGAACAGATTTAACTCCATCACTTCCACCTCCGACTTGTGGACTTCCTGCTTCGTTATTGGCGTGAGAGGTGTGATAAAACTCTCTTTTAGAATTTCTTTGTCGCCGAACCAAACCTTTTGAGCATTCCATAAAAGGTGACTCACCCTTTTTCCATCTCGACAAAGGGACATAGCGGAGAATCAGAGGCTTTGAGGCTTTGAGGCTTTTTCGTCCCTCACCACGGGTGTCTCACCAACACTAGGGGATATCCCATTCTCTTTTGGGCTAGAGGCTTGTACCTTTCTACCCATCTCTTTCTCTGTGTCTATTGGCGGCCTTGATCGGGATCCACCTGTTTTCTTTATCAGTGAGGTCTCTACGGGCATTTTTTCACCGAAATTCTCGTTCTTTCAGTAAAACTTCGCATCTTCAAACTGAGATTCAGCCTCAGAAAAAAGATTAGAGTCTGCTTCAACTTTCTTAATCCCATCCTGGTAGAACTTGAAACACTGATGCAATGTTGATGTAATCACACCATTCTCGTGAATCCAAGGGAGCCCCAATAGCAGCATGTAGGTGGTCTTTGAGTCTATCACATGAAACAGTGTATCAGCCTTCAAATCGCCAATGAGGAGCTCTAAGCGTTTCGTGCCTATCGCCCCTTAGCTGCCTTGATTGAAACCTTGAATCACTAATTTTCCGTTTGATAGCTCTTCCATGAGTATGCCCAACTGATTCATAGTCGTCTTAGGTATTATATTGACGACAGATCCATTGCCAATGAGGATTCGACCCATTCTCTATTCTCGAATGTATCCAGAGACGTACAAAGGCCTATTATGCAATTTAAATCCCAGCAGTAGATCTTCATCTGAGAAGCCTATGGATGTACAACACGAGGCATACACACGTGATTTGAAGGTCGGTACACCAGATGCGTTGGATTCCAACAATGCCTCAATGAGGGTCGTCTTGGCTTCTTGCAGGAGTGAGAGCAGGTCGTCTATGCTGAGTGATGATAAGTCTTTCGGCTATTCTATCGATTTTAATGGGCTTAGGAGGGTATCTTCTTCTTCTACGGTACTGACAGTATGACATGTAGCAGCCTTTGACGTTGAACCCCAATCGCAGAAGTTCTTCAGGAGGAAATCTGCCAACGTCACCTGTCACCTAGGACAAGGAACGTCCTCGTCTCCCTCATCAACAGCCTTGGGCCTTCAGGCCTTCTTTCTACCCTCCTTTTTTTTATGTCTTGCTTCCTCTCTTGTAACTTCGATAAGAGCGTGACTCTTTTTAGGTAAAGTTCGATCCTTTCTTCATACCGCGTGTCACAAGGATTCAACCTTCATTATCGCCATTATTAACGTGTTTTCCTCTCTTTTGAGGATTTGTGGCTTGGATCTCCCGCTGAAACCGCACAACCACAGGTTCAAAAGTCTAAAATTGGACCAAACTCATACTTTCTTCATAACATATGATTGATGCCAACACGCTTGAAGTTACCGTCATTGTGTCATGATTTGTTTAGATCACCTCGTCTAGATCCAACTCTATTTTTCTCTCACGGGCCAACTTGAGGATCAACTCTTTTAATACAAAACATTTTTTCAACTGGGTGGCTAACGACCCTGTAATACTTACAATAATTGGGATCGTCCACTTTGCCAGCTTGTTTCAGTCGTTTACATTCCAATAGCTGGATAAGGTGGTTCTCTAGCAGTTGCTCAAGCATATCCGCAATGTTGGAGTCAGGGAATGGGTAGACTTTTTCCTACTGCTTCTTTAGAGTTAGACGACGTCTTTTGCCTCATTGTCTTTCTTTTCCATCTTCTTCTCTTTTCCTTTTGAGGAAAACTTCAATGGGGTCGTATTAACGACTATTGATTCCTTCTTGGCGCCTTTCACAATCTTCTTGGTGCCCTTCACTTCCTTCTTGTCTTTCTTTGATTCATGCATCAGGAAATCCTTCGTTCTCCTGTTAGCAATACTTAGCTTCATGTCGTGGGTGCGAGTCGGATATAATTCGGTGAGTCGGTCTTTGCAGTCCAGACTCAGAGCCCTCCATCGGTTAATGTAGTCGATGATCGACTCCTCTTTCCATTACTTGACGTTTGTCAGCTCCATCATGTTGACAGTGCATTTAGTGCTGTAGAAGCGATTCAAGAATTCTTTTTCAAGTTGCTCCCAGCTGTCAATTACCTCAGGTTCTAAGTTTGTGTACCAGTCAAAAGTGTTTCCTTTGAGGGTTCTGATGAACTGCTTGACTAGTAGATCTCCCCTTATTCCTGCATTCTTGCATGTTTCTACGAAGTGGGTGATGTGTTGCTTTGGATTGTTCTTTCTGCTGAATTGTTGGAACTTTATGGGTTGATACCCTGTAGACATTCTCAAGTTGTCAATCCTCTGGGTGTATGGCTTGGAATACATGAAGGGAGTCTGAGCCGAGCCTCCATACTGAGCCCTTATGGAGGTCATGATCACGTCTTGCAGTTGTTGAACCGACAGAGAGGCCAACGAAGCTGACTGTTGTAGCTAGTTTGCTTGTAGCACGGTCTTCCCCTTAGGTGCTTGGCTTGATTCAACAACCTCTCGAGACTGCTTCTGTTCTCTCAGGGCAATGATCTCATGGTCTCACTCCTCAACGACTTTCATTAGAAAGTTGATCTTCCTTTCTATTTTTTCCATGGCTGCTTTAGCCGTTACATCTGCCATCATGACAAACATCACCTCTGGCTGCGAACCCCTTTTCGGCTTGCTGGAGGTGGAAGAAGAGTTGTCAAACATGGGGTTCTCCTTGATGATAACTCCACCTTGTGGGGACTCCTTCATTTGCCTCAAGATGTTGTACGCGATGAAGGAGCTTTGCTCTTGCTCCTGCGTAACTTCCTTTGAGCGACTGTGGGTGACAAGTCCTGTGTAAGAGTTGTTTATGGAGGAAGCTCTGGATGCCATCTTCTTTGGTGTCATTTTTCTTGTTTGGATACTAGGAGAGAGATGAGAGGTAGAGATGTCCCACTGGACGTGCCAATTTGTTCACACGAGGTTTCCGGAGAAACGTATTTCGTGGAGTTGAACTTGAGTTGATGTTGATTTGATGTGATGTGGTTCAATCTCTAGTACTTGATTCTCTGATTCTCTCTCGGTTTAGTGGATATGCTTGACTTGAAGAAGAAAAGCATCGAACGTTCTTGAAGTAGAAGTCTTGGAAGAGTCTTTGTGTCTTCAAGGGTCTTCTGTCTTCTAAGAATGTAGCTTCAGGAGTCTTGAGAGTCTTCTACTTGTTGATGAATTCTCTCTGAACTCTTTGAATGTAGAATTGCTGATCCTTGAAATGAGAAGAGTTCCTCTATTTATAGGACTCTTTGATGGGCTTCATAGCTTTAGGCTGGCTGGCCATGGGTTTGGGCCTGGTTGACCTATGGGTTTAGTGGGCCCATGGATTTGGGCCTAGCCCTTGGGCACAATTACAAGGATCTGGGCTTACTTTGGTATTTAGGCCTCATTAAGCCCAATTTTGTGCTCAACTAGACTTTAACCCAAATAATTATATCAGATTGGGCTAAATTAATCTTACCCAATTCAACGGTCATGATCACAGCACTTGATGTCATCGAAATTTGTCTTCAACTTCAATTCGGGACATGTGTCATGATTTGAAATTTGAAATCGAAATTTGTCATGATTTGAAATTTCATCATTAATTTAGTAAATGATGTGGCAACTTGTGATTGGTCCAAAATTTCTCATTCAACAACTTGTACTTAAAAATATATATATAATTCTTTAAATAATTGTTTTATAACCAAATGGTTGGAAAAAACAATTTTTTTTTGTTGTTTTATTATTTTACCAGTTATATCATTGGCTAAAAGATTGTTTGAGTCTTATTAAAAAAGAAAAACTTATATTGCTTTGATTAGTATACATACAAAAAGTCACATTTCTTTTGTTTGATAAATAGTTAAGATTTTGTTAAAAAATATATATAGTATTTTTTCAAACTATTGACAAAAATAGGGTATATGAGAAAGTATTTTTAAAAATAGGTGGATATTGAAACTATTGATAAAAGTGGGGTAGTGAAATCATGTACGGGGTACACGATTGCCATGTGGCAAAATCGAGTACAGGGTATATGATTACCGTTTAATCCAGTCAGTACTATGTCGATTAACTGGTTGACCGGTCGCATGAAAATTCGTGGACCGGGTCCACGATTATGACCGTGTCCACGATTTCCATAATTGTGGACCCGGTCCACAATTAGTGTTTCTTTTTTTTTCTTTTTTTTTTAAAATAGATTGACTAATTATTTTTTTAATTGGAGATGTACAACAATATGAAGACTTTAGGAACGGGTCTACAAATTTCTTTATTATTAAACTTAATTATATATTTAATCTACAATGAAAACATAATTATTTTGCACTCATATTAAAAAAATGTCATGATATTAAAGAAGATTTACAATTTGAAAATGAAAGTTTATATGAAATTTAAAAACGACCCCTTGGTCCTTACCCCTCATGGGGTTGTTTTCGTGTCCCTCTAAATTAGGTTCACCCTGCTGTCATTATCGTCTACGACGAATACGTCTTCGATCGGTGTCAGCAACATTGAGTCGTCTTGTTTGTTGAATAATACCTTTTATGTTGACTAATGTTTGCTGACACATTAAACCCAAGTCTGGTAAGTTGTGTTGCACTGAATATTGTTGTACATCTCCGATAAAATTATTTTGTACAATGAAAAAAATAAATATTAAACAATATTCATATCATATATATAGAAAATGTCTGGTTTTAAATCTCTTACCATCCAGTAATAGTAAGCGCCATCAGGTGTGATAAATCGCCTCGTGATTGAATTGTACCAGGAAAAGTAGTCATCTGATACTGCTGACCCATTTGTTAATTCTCCCTGTGCACAATGATCATGTCATCCATGCCAGGAGGATATATATTTCGAATGGATTCGACACCAGTCTTGGTCATGCTTACCTCTCAAATCAATCTGGTGTAGTGTTGGGAGTGTATAGGACAACGAAGGCGAATTGTCTCAACACACGATCTTGATGATGCCATATAAGAAGGCTAACGGTGAACCAGATGTCTTCACCATCACGACAGTAATCAGATAGGGATGATAAATCTGTTGTGTGTATGGCGTCCAAATAATCTAACCAAAAAAAAAAAAAAAAACAAGTATACATCCAAATTTTTTTAAATATTCATTTATATATACATTTGTTACCTGATTATGCATCAGTCTGTCAAATATTTTTCGGTACACGAGCAACATATTTGTTGACTGTTTAGAGGCAGCTAATATACCACTCCATCTAAAATTATAAAAAATACAATTAATTTATATTCTTACATAAAGTGATAACAAAATAAATCTAAAAATGAAATAATACCAAATGATCTAGGGCCTGTAACTGGACTTGTAGTGCTATAATTGGAAATCTATCATAAGCCCACACCTATAGTAGTATTAGTGGCCCCGCTATTTCCAACGCTTGTGCATTGGTAGCCCGATAAAGTTCTCTATACAACCATGCAAGACATACACCACCCCATGAGTACGTACCAGCGTGCTCGAAATCAGACAGTAGCGGGAGGAATATGAGATGTACTAGAGTATTTGACTTGTCAGTGAACAAAAATCCTCCAATAAGCTGCATGATGTATGCTCGTTCATACCTACGTACGTTGATGTCGTCGGCATCGGGAGGTAATTCTGGAAACTAGGACGCCAATCAGAGGATACTCAATCTTGATCCTTTCAGATCATCTGGTAGAATGCATAAGAGCTCTTCACAAACGTTCTTCCAGTCATATTGTAATGAATCTCTTAATGGTTGCCCGTCCACTCGTAACCCAAACTGTATGGCAACATCTTGCAGCGTGATCGTACATTCCCCACAAGGTAGGTGAAATGTGTGGGTTTCTGGTCTCTAACGCTCAACTAGAGCAGTAATAAGGTGCCAATCAAGCTGGATAAAACCGATTTGTGCAACTCCAAGAAAACCTGCCTGCTCAACGTAGGGAATAATGCGGTGATCAAATGGGATAGTATGTTGTGTAGACGCCTCTCTTATCCGACAACTCAAAATTACTGTGGAAGAACTATCCCATACCGATGGTGAACGATGCATATTTTGTTGATATAATTGTATAGGATTAGAAGATTAAATTATATTACATAATACAATCCATCACATAAAAGATATATAAAAAGTACATAAAAAGATACAATTACATGAAAAATAAATTCATTACATAAAAAGTACAATTACATAAAATGAAACAATTACATAAAAAATATAAGTACAATTTATTATGATTTTTTTAACTGTTATAGTTGACAAAAATCCAATTTCTAAGTTCAACATATAAAATCTAAATATTGTATATTTAAATCAACCCAAATCTAAGATTCATAAACTATACATTTAAATCAGTCCAAATAAAAACAAAACAATATATCCATGAATCATATATTTAAATGAACCCAAATGCAAACAAAATAATATATATATGAACCAATCTTCATTTTTATAAACATATACATATATTTCTAGATTCAACCCAACAAATACATAATCATCCAACAAATTAATCATAAAAAAAAATAGCCACAAACATAATCATCTAGAAAAAAAAGTCCAATAAAATCAGCCCAACAAAATCTAATTTCTAAGTTCATAAACTACATTAGACAAAATCAGTCCAACAAATAGACAAACATATACATATATTTATAGATTCAACCCAACAAATAAATCATGGATCCATAAACTACACATTAAGTTAAGCCCAAATGCAAACAAAATGATATATATGAAGATTATATATTAGAAAACAATGTAGGGAAAAAATTTTACCACAGCCAAGGAGAGGCAGAAGCTTTCGGACAATTTTGGACGAACGAAGAAATGGAAGCAAAATGATACGTTTGGATGCACAAGACGGAAGCAAACGGAGGAGGTTTTCAGACAATTTTGGACGGAGAAGACGGAAGCAAAGAATGGACGGAGAAAAAGGCAGAAGGATGAGGAAGAAGAAGGGCCGCGCGACGGTTTAATGAAGAAGGAAGTCGTGTACCCGGTACACGACTTAAGGTAATTGTATACTGGGGTACACGATTACCTCAGTCAACCCTGCATGACTGGCAGTCTACGCGTGCCAGATCAACAGACACTCGTGTACCGGGTACACGATTTGGGGCTAATTGTGTACTGGGTACACGATTTAAAAACCTATTTTCGTCAATACTTTCAATCCTACCATATTTTTGTTAATATATATTAAAGAAACATTATTTTGAAAAAATTCAAATAGTTAATAATAAAATAGTTTTTTAGACTTCAAAGTTGATAATATAAATTTATGTTAGTTGATCTATGCACACAACTATATATTGTAGTTATTTTTTTTCTACTTTTCGAGAAATAAAATGAGTATTTTAAAAATTAATGACTAAAATAAAAAAAAAACCCAGAAGTTCATTAATTAACATAGTAAATTTCAAAGTTTGAAAATCAAATTAAAATACAACTAAAAGTTAATGGAACAAAATTAAAATATAAACTTAAAATTTAAAAAACGTATAAGGTGAAACATTTAAAATTTATAATCTGCTTAGGGCTTGGATAAACATGGACTTTGACCTGGGAAATATAAATAAGATAGGTATATTATATTATATTTGACATGTCAGAATACAAATTGTAAAATTTGACTTTGATTTTATTGTATATAGTTTTATGTATGATCTATAGATGATCGATATGATCAAATAAAAATTTCTTTGTTTAAATCACCTGGTAATAGATGAAAATAAAATTAATATTATATAAACATCTTAATCCTCTTCTTCACTTGTAGACATGTAAATTTGTCAAAGACCCAACAAATAGAAATTAATATTAATCGAAGAGCATATAATATTTGTAGAAGTTTGACCAAAAAATTTCCTCTACAAGTAAAAGAGTAGGTTTGAAGAGTTGTCAAGAAGAAGTTCTTCTCCAAACGGGAAAGAGGTGCGAACACCATAAGTTGTTCTTGAATGGATATATGCTTGAAGAAAATGATTGGAGAAGTTGGTAAATGCTTTGCATTAGTAAGGAGGCCGAGGCTTTGAGTTTTATGGGTTTTAGAATCTTTAACCAGCATTGATGAGGGGCATAACTCGTCTTATATTTGGAGGATTTTATTGTGAGGAAGGGACCTTTTTAGTGGTGGTGTGTGCGATGAAGGATTGGAAATGATAATAAGGTTTAGATTAGGAGGGATTCATGGATTATGAAGGCAACTTCATGCCAAATTGAGTTGATGAGAGACGCCCACGTTAGAACTATATATGTATCTATCAATATATTTGAGTTTAACAACAAAATAGATGGTAGTTACTATCTTATTTATCTCATCATGTTTGGTTTTTAAGCACCACAACAAATATTGCTAAAGTTTTGAAATTTCGACTTCTTTAATTTTGTTATCTCTTTACATTTTCGATTTTAAATAGAACAAAAAAAAAAAAAAAAAAAAAAAAACTCTACAAGCTACTTTCCTCCTTAGAATAATAAATGATAATAAAAAGGGCTTAAAATCTCATTTTAGTCGTTTTTGTACCGACATTTTTACTAAGGTATTTAGATAGTGTATTTTCTTGCATCAAAGTTATTATTTAACCATTTTGATGAAAATTAACTTTGAAAGACCAAAATTTAAGATCCATTAAAATTACAAATTAAAATTCAACATTTGAAAGTACGTAGGATAAAATTAAACAAATCTAAGTTTCAAAATTATAAATTTAGTCTTTGAACTTTGGAATATTTTAAAAATTTAAGAATCTATTAAGACAAAATTTAAAGCTTAGATTACCATTATATATAAAATTCATATATATATATATATATCTAATATATCAATTAATTTTTTAAATTCTTTATTCTGAATTTATTAAATACGAAATTAAAATTATATATTTATTAGACATAAAATTATAAGTTTCGTGGCATTATACATTCTTGAAACTTCACGATCAAAATTTAATTAGACATAATTGTCAAATTTAACTTAACTGATATCTGTATGTACTAAGGACTACGATTTGGTTTGAAATCATTTGTTCCAATTTTCACTTTAAAAAAAAAAGAAAAAAAGAAAAAAATGTTTGTAAAAGGAGGAAATAAAAAAAAAAGGGAGAAAAATTCATGTTCCTTGAGTTCTCTTTCTGACTGGTCTCTTATTCATTCATATGTGCCCGATCCGGCCAATTCAATTGAATCTCATCAAAATTCTTCGTATCGGTCCGGCAAGCTTGATCGCCGCCGATGGCTTTTTCACCCACAGCCGGTGGCCGGAGTTCCAGAGACACATCCATAGTCGTTCTGACACTCGAATCCGGCGAAGTCTATGTTGTTGCAAGTTTGTCTTCCAGGAACGACACCCAGCTGATCTACATCGATCCCACCACCGGCGCTCTTCGCTACCATGGGAAGCCTGGCCTTGACCTCTTCAAATCCGAGTCCCAGGCCATTGATTTCATTACCAACGGATCGCGATGGCTTTGCAAGTCATCCGTCCAAGCCAGAGCCATTTTAGGATACGTTGCCTTGGGCGGTTTTGGTTTACTCTTTGTCGCCACCAAGCTTTCCGCCAGTGTTCCGAATTTTCCCGGTGGAGGATGCATTTTCACGGTGCTGGAGAGTCAGTGCATCAAGGTCTCGCTGCAGAATCCGCAGGTTCAGGGAAAGGGGGAGATCAAGAACGTGCAAGAATTGGTTGAGCTTGATATTGATGGGAAACACTACTTTTGTGAATCGAGGGACATCACGAGGCCGTTCCCTAGCCGGATGCCGCTGGACAAGCCCGACGAAGAGTTCGTTTGGAACAGTTGGTTCTCGATGGCCTTCAAAAACATTGGGTTGCCACATCATTGCGTTACGCTTCTCCAGGTTTTGCTTCTCGCTTAATTCATCATCATCATCATCTCCATAATCTTTTACAGGTTTCTTGTATGTCGTAAATTGAGGCAGTTTTTGTACTGTTGTCTTAGTGGGTAATATTGTGTAGGGGTTTGCAGAGTGTCGAAGTTTTGGGAGTTCTGGTCAGATGGAAGGGATTGTCGCACTTATTGCTCGTCGAAGCAGGCTGCATCCTGGTACTCGATATTTGGCCAGAGGATTGAATTCGTGCTTCAGCACAGGTATTGTGGCGTTTGTTCATTACTAGAAAAGAATTAATTTCCCATTGTCATAATTCTCTGCTTCCTGTTTGTTCCTACTGTTTGTTGATTCGTTCCCTCTTTTCGGTAAGAAATATATTTAAGCGCCAAGTTACAAATACTCTAAATCTGACAGGAAACGAGGTTGAGTGTGAGCAATTGGTATGGATACCTAAAAAGCCTGGCCAGTGCACTCCTTTTAACACGTACATTTGGAGAAGGGGCACCATTCCAATTTGGTGGGGTGCAGAGCTGAAGATCACCGCTGCAGAAGCAGAAATATATGTTTCTGATTGTGAGCCTTACAAAGGGAGCGCTCAGTACTATCAGAGGCTGAATAAGAGATATGATGCTAGGAATATCGATGTTGTTGGTGGAGGAAATCAGAACAAAAAAGCTCTGGTTCCTATAGTATGCATAAATTTGCTTAGGTATGGAGAAGGAAAATCAGAATCTATTTTAGTCCAGCACTTTGAGGAATCTGTGAATTTTGTTAAATCATCGGGTAAACTTCCATGCACTAGAATTCATTTGATAAATTATGACTGGCATGCAAGCACAAAGTTAAAGGGCGAACAGCAAACAATTGAAGGGCTGTGGAAGCTTCTAAAAGGACCAACTATATCAATAGGTGTTTCTGAAGGGGATTATTTACCTTCCCGCTTACAGACTAAGGATTATAGAGGTGAAATCATACATAATGATGACTTTGAAGGTGATTTCTGTATAAGGTCACATCAAAATGGAGTCATACGATTTAACTGTGCTGATTCTTTGGATCGAACCAATGCCGCTAGTTATTTTGGTGCTCTCCAAGTCTTCATGGAGCAATGCAGGCGGCTAGGGATATCTTTAGATAATGACTGGGTAATGGGTTATCGTTCGATGGATACACCCAGTGGATATACAGCTCCACTGCCACCAGGCTGGGAAAAAAGGAGTGATGCCGTGACAGGGAAAACATATTATATCGATCATAATACTAGGACCACAACATGGACGCATCCTTGTCCTGATAAACCTTGGAAAAGATTTGATATGACATTTGAAGAATTCAAGAGATCAACAATTTTATTTCCAGTTTCTCAGTTAGCAGATTTGTTTTTGCTTGCTGGGGATATTCACGCCACCCTTTATACTGGTTCCAAAGCTATGCATAGCCAAATCCTTAACATATTCAATGAAGAAGCAGGAAAGTTTAAACAATTTTCGGCAGCACAAAATATGAAAATTACTTTGCAGAGAAGATATAAAAATGCAGTTGTTGACAGCTCTCGACAAAAGCAGCTGGAGATGTTTCTTGGAATGAGGCTTTTCAAACATCTTCCATCAATACCTATTCAGCCTCTTCATGTATGTTTTTGAGAATTTTCTGGACCATTTGGTCTTCTATCCAGTAATTGGAGAATTATGACTCATATTTGTTAATTATTTATCTATTTTTCTTCTTTAGGGGGTGTAGGGTGTGGAAGTCGTACGATTTTATTGTGCTTTTCATCTTAATGCAGTAGTTAATACATTAATATTTTTCCTATTTATAAAATAATTATCTTATTTTCTTGGGTGTTGGTTATGATCGACTCCATGTATTTTGTGAAAAATGAAATGAAATAATCAATATTTAGTAGAATTTGATATCTTTAGTGTAACTGTGTAGTTGAACAAAACTCTTCCTGTATGGTTATTTTAATATAGATGAATAGTTATTTTTAAGGCAGTTGATAACAAGACAATATAGTCTATTTTCTTGGCCCTTTGGATTCAACCGAGATACATGAGTTCAAGATGTTGTTAGAGCTCTATCATGGATTAAATATCATAAAATGCTTAGATCCCAGCTTTTGTAGGCTCAAATGGTGGTACTGGTTTTGAATCTCATGAACTTAGAAAGCCACTAAATTTGAGGCCAATGGACGTAATATGATTTATAACCCTCTTGTTGAGAAATGTTTTTCACCTCATGTTTATCCCAAAGTTATTAGCTTTTAAAAGAAGGTTCATTATTTAGGCTTCACAGGAAGCTTCCGTGTAGCTCCTTGGAACTATATCTTTAAAGAGGAGTTTGTGTTATAGCTATTCCTAGTCTACAATGTGACCCTTTTTTTTTGGTTATTGCCCTTGTATTACACATATGGTTATCACGTGTTACTTATGCTCCACTTTTCTGTTTCTTTGTGTTGATTGACATTATGGATTGGTGTAGGTACTCTCGCGAGCATCCAGTTTTTTACTTAAACCTGTTACCAACATGTTTCCAAGTTCTAATGGTGGAACTGGTCTTCTGAGTTTTAAGAAGAAAGACGAGATCTGGGTATTGGAAATTCTTTTCTTAACTGAATAATATGTTATAATGGAAACATGATAAATAGTCAAATTTACCATTAACCTTGGTGCTTGAGAATCTTGATGATTGGTTGGTCTTGCTTGCTGCCTTTTCATGAGATAATTGTGTACTTTGTCCTACAGGTTTTCCCGCAGGGTGCAGATGTTGTTGAACTGTTCATTTACCTAACCGAGCCTTGCCATGTTTGTCAGCTTCTTCTTACTGTATCTCATGGTGCAGATGATTCAACTTATCCTGCAACCGTGGATGTAAGAACTGGCCGTAATTTAGACGGACTTAAACTAATACTTGAGGTCTGTATTCTCTCCTAAAATTTTTCCTTTGTGCTTTATGATCATAGGGCTTCTTTTGATCAATGTCATGAGATGTAGGCTGATATATCCTCTGCATATTGCTTCTAGTTCTAGCTTTTATATATATATTTATATATTCTAGTAATAAATTAATTTAAATTCATAACAAGTTATCTACACCCATCTGTACTTGTGTCCAGAAATAGAATTACCGAATTTCACACAAAAGAAAAAATACATGAAGCTGCACATTGTGCCATCCATGTGTTCCTGCATGCTTGGACCGCTAGTATGTGTGCAAATGGTTAATATGAATGTGTGATTTTGTTGTTCATAAATAGCTTCGTTGGTTCCTGGCAGGGTGCTTCCATTCCTCAGTGTGAAAATGGGACAAACCTTCTAATAACCTTACCAGGGCCAATTAGTGCCGAGGATATGGCCATCACAGGGGCTGGTGCACGCCTCCATTCCCAAGACGCATCAACACTTCCATTATTATATGATTTTGAAGAACCAGAGGGTGAACTGGACTTCCTTACTCGTGTTGTCACCGTTACATTTTATCCTGCTGATTCTGGGAAAAGTTTAATGACACTTGGTGAGGTGAGAAGTGATAATTGGTTGAGTTACATAATCATTTTCTAGAGGCCATGTTGATGAGGGACCTGTAATAGTTAACTTGTTATCTTGATTATGGCAATGGATTTTAGAACCCCTTTTTTTCCTCTCTCTCTCTCTCTCAATGGATAGAAGCATATATCAAACTTTAATTCATCATTTCATTTGGTCTGTTTCTCTCTCCCTCTCTCTCTCTCTTTTCTTTTTCTGAAAAATCATTTGGTCTGCTTATACATATATACATAATATATACATACACATATATATACACATATACATACATACATACATACATATATACATATATACATATACATACATATAGACATATATATACATACATACATACATATGTACATATATTTTCCTTGTCTCATTTCTCTATCATATTTCTGTTTAGGATCAAAGAAATTTTGTTTGTCACCGGCCTAATGTTACATTGACATATTTTGAGGAAGTTGACCTTTATTATTATTATTTTAATTGCCGTAGCTCGTAATTTACATCTTTAGTAATTTTCTCTCACATCAATTTGTTTTTGTTTTTGTTTTGTTATTTCTTTATTATGTATTACTATTACGTTAGGATTTGCTCTTACTTATACTTTGTAATATATTTTACTTTGTTGACATATATTGTAGATAGAGATCCTTGGAGTTTCTCTTCCTTGGAGGGGAGTGTTCTATGACGAAGGACCTGGTGCAAGATTGGCGCACCTCACTAAAAAGAATTATAAGGAAATCAACCATCTTTCTTCTGGTTCAGGAACCAACCCATTTTTGGCCCCTTCAATAACTGAAGACATTTCCAAGCCAGTTAAAACAAGTTCTTCTGCAGACCCATTGGTTGACCTTTTGACTGGAGAAGTCACATTTCCAGATACAATTTCTCAACCAGTTAGTGGGCCTGTGGTTCATCAGGAGGATGACTTACTTGGTTTTCTGGACCAGCATGTTGGATTTCATGTAGCTGAAACCAACCACAAAGTTTCTTCTGCAGAAGATCCAAAGGTTACTGATAGTTCTTCCCAAGTGTACATAAATTGTCTTGTATCCCTTGCAGGACCTCGCATGGTATGTTTCATTTTTTTTGTTTTGTTTTGTCATCCTGATATCATTTTAAATGAGAGTGGTGCAATATTTAGATTCCAATTTTGGAGTTGCTTCAGAGTTGACAACCTCGTCTCACTTACAGATTATGGGCTAACCTACAAGCTAAGTGACAATAATGTAACTTCAAAACCGGCTAACCTAAAAGTAGATGATAGGAATCAAATAGCTAGATCATATCAGATACTTAGCTCATCTGAACAAATTGAGCAAAAATGAAAAGAAATAACAATAAGAAAAAAAATATAGAGAAGGATAATGGCCTCCTGTAATGCTATGTTCTGTGAGGGCTGAAAAGGAAAATATAAGGGAGCTTGCTTAGACAGTCAATTTGTTTGGAGTGAATTTTTGGTTGGTTACAAGAGGCAACAGATAGGGGAAAGGAAATTTTTGAACGAGGTTTTCAGCAAGGAATCAGCAGGCGGGAGCTTTCTTGAAAGCCATTTATTCATCTTGTATTAGGACTAGTCAGCACTTCAGTAATGATAACATTCCTTTAGCTCCAGATTCTATCAGACAATCTGACAATTTATTTTAAAATTTATGTTCCAAAAGGTTGAACTAAATACCTTTCTGGATGTTGATTATTGAGTTGGTGGTTTTTGAAATCAGGACGAACTAGGAAATTGTTGCTATGATAGGTAGTGGCAATATCTGTTAAGTTACGAAGAGACTGTGGCTTGCTTTGAAGTATGAAGTTTCTAGTATAAGTTTTGTGATTCCACTTAGTTTCAAGGTTTTCTTATGAACACCATCCATCAGATGTAGAATACTTGGGCCTGCCATTATTTGAATGGTATGTGTGTAAAAGATGGATTTTAGACATCTTTTCGAATAGAAGAATGAAGAGTATTTTTTATTCTGATCCTAATGTAATATATCTAGACAGATAATATTTATGCAATAATGTAGGAAAAGAAGCTCAGCTTCCAAGAAGCTATGAAGCTTGAAATTGAGCGCCTCCGGCTTAATCTTTCAGCTGCTGAGAGGGATAGAGCATTATTATCCACTGGAACTGATCCTGCTACTATAAATCCAAATCTATTGCTTGATGAGATGTATATTGGAAGGTTATGCAGATTGGCAAATAATCTTGCATTACTTGGGCACACTTATCTGGAAGACAAAATTACTGCTGCCATTGGTCTTGATAAAGTCGATGATCTCGTGGATTTCTGGAACATCACAGAAATTGGGGAGAGCTGTTTTGGTGGAACTTGTGAGGTGTGTGCTGAAATTAAAACACCAGTTCAATTTCCTTCTAAAGCATCCTCAGTGGCAGCTCCCCAACCTGTCTTGGTGTGCTCACAATGCCGGAGAAAGGTTTGTAAAGTATGCTGTGCTGGGAGAGGGGCTCAACTCCTGACAAGCTCTAGCTCAAGGGAAGTCCCAAACAGTGGTTATTCAAGCCAGGGAGGATCAGGTCATGGGAGCCGAATTGATGTCTCAAATGGTTTGGATAATATTCTCTGTAAGAAATGCTGTCCCAATGTTCTGCTTGATGCATTAATCTTGGACTATGTAAGGGGATTGATTAGTGAACGAAGAAATACCCGTGCTGATGATGCTGCATATGGAGCTCTGAACCAAGTGATTGGATCATCAGTAGGGGATTGGCTTTCTGGAAAGAATCTGCACTATGCTGGCCAAAGAGTGCATAAGGTCCTAAGAAGATTGCTTAATGGAGAAGAATCTGTAGCTGAATTTCCATTTGCCAGCATTCTGCACTCGGTAATATTTTTAATCTTACCGCACCACACAAGTTTTTTCCTATTACCTGTGACCTGTGTTGCATATGATTTTCTCAATCTACAAATGTAATTATGAGATTGTATTTTATATTTTACTTTTCAAACATTATCTTTTAAGTAACTATAACTATAACATTCACGATAGTGAGTGAGATATTTATTCTGGAAAAAAGTCTGACTTTACAATTAGGAGTAGAAGAATAAAAACTGCATTTTGGGTGGGGAAATGCTTGATTGAGTGGCGTTTGGCAACTTAAAATTACCAATATATATTGTTGAAATATTTAGTTGTCACCATTGCTTTTTCAAAAAGTTCACATTGTGGATAGGATAGCTCTATTGATGGACAACACCTTTCATTGGAAAGGCATGTCTCATAATGCTAGAAGCCATTGCAAAGCGATGGCCTCTTACAAAAGCTCGGTGGACATGAGTTCTGTCTTTAACTTTGCAATGAAAAGGGAGCCAAATTTTTGGAAGATGTCTTGGTTGGTGACAAATCACTCAAAGATTTCTTTTGCTAGATATGGAATATTTGTACTTTGTAGCTTTGTGGTTAGTTTAGAAGTTACTTCCATTGAACAGATTAGCTTTGAAGCAGAAATTGCTCACAATTTTCTGAATTCATTAGCATTGATATTATTACATAAGAGCCTTGCGTTCATAACAAAGTTAGTAAACTGCCTGCTGAATTTGGCATTGTTATTGGTTCCGTTGTCACCTTACATTCTGGAAGACATGATATGGAATGTGGTTTTGTTTTGTTTTTTTTTTTGTTTGAATTTAAAGTACTCTGTTTTAGAAAAAGGTAGTTCAAGAAACTCACAGTTTTGATCTCTTGAAAATTGTCTGATCATCTAACTTGCAAAAATCTTCCATTTTGTTGTCTTTGCAATTCACAATAAGTGGCAAGGTTCTGTGTTATTGTAGGTTGAAACAGCAGCGGATTCAGCACCAGTCTTGTCATTGCTTGCTCCCTTAGATTCTGGTTCATTATGTTCATATTGGAAAGCTCCTCCAACTGCTACCTCAGCTGAATTTGTTATTGTTCTTGGTTCCATTTCTGATGTTAGTGGGGTCATCTTGATTGTGAGCCCCTGTGGGTACTCTGCGGGAGACACTCCAATCGTAAGTACTGATATTTGTGTGCTTAATATGCTTCTTTGTTAGTGTGCTAGTGGTCAATGGTTTTATTTTTAGAAACTATTTGGCCATTTACATGAGAGTTTAGGTATTCCAGAAGTGTATCTTGCAAGGATCTAGTAATTGTGTCACTGCGGGATCACTTTGGATGGTGCTCAAGGACAACGAATCATTTTAACTGACAGTAGTATGCCATGACATATGTAACATTTGCAATGTGTAAGCTATATTGTTTTTGATGTATCTATTTGTTTTACGAGAATCAGCCTCTGCTTTTACGTAATTTTGCGTTTGATATCATGTTTCTGTTACAACTTTATAGAACCGGGATGCTTTATTATGAAAGTGTGCATGTATCACTTGTTATACGTACCATGCAACTGATGGCCCCAAAATGTGATTGTATATATCGATTTTCTGTTACCACCATGGGCAGTATATCGTCAACATTTTATAAAGTGAAAGAAATGCAAAATCCAAAGTACCAAGTAATTTGTTTTGCTTCTACAAAATTACATGTTTTGTTGATTTTTAAAAAAATGAGATGACACGTTTTTATGGGTGTAAAATTTAAATCATGAATTTAGAATATATTATTACCGTGCTTTGGAATCTTGGTGGGGATTGAATTCTTGTCAGATTGAGACTTGCACTCTTCTCTCATTGCAGGTACAAATCTGGGTGAGTAATTTTATTCACAAGGAAGAAAGGTCGTATGTTGGGAAGTGGGATGTCCAATCCTTGATTCCATCTTCATTTGATTTTTCTGGGCCAGAAAAAGAATACAGCGACGATACAGCACCTAGGCATGTCCGATTTACCTTTAAAAATCCTGTTAGATGCCGAATGATTTGGATGACACTACGCCTTCAACGCCCTGGCTCCAGTTCTGTTAACTATGACAGAGATTTTAACCTCTTGTCTCTTGATGAAAATCCTTTTGCACCAGTTAATCCACAGATTAATCGACGTGCCTCATTTGGAGGATCAAGTGATGCCATTCCTTGTCTTCATGCTAAAAGAATTATTGTAGTTGGAATCCCTGTGAGAAAAGAGACGGGCCTCGAATCATCTTCAGGCTCTGATCAAATGACTAACCGAACCTGGTTGGAGAGAGCCCCTCAAGTAAGGAGATTCAAGGTAGAAATCCTGTATGGCCTATAAATCTATAATGTCTTAATCTTTATGGCATCTTTCAAAATTCCTTTAATACTAATATTCTGGTAACTGTCCTTTTGTTTTCTTGAGGTTCCAATTGAAGCTGAAAGGGTTATGGACAATGATCTTGTCTTGGAACAGTATCTATCTCCAGCTTCCCCATTGATTGCTGGGTTCCGTCTGGAGGCTTTTAGCGCAATAAAACCTCGAGTTACCCATTCACCTTCTTCAAATGCACAAATCTGGGATGCATCAGTTACATTTTTAGAAGATAGACACATCTATCCTGCTGTATTGTATCTTCAAGTTTCCGTTGTCCAGGTAATTAATAGTCTTTTTTTGGTATACAGCTTTAACATAGAAACATCTGTAGTTAGAATACAATCGATTAACTGTTTTTCATGGACAACAATATTGCTTAGAAGGATCTTATTTTCTCATTTCCAAGCATGGTTTGTGCTTCCCATCTCGTCATGAACAAATTTTTTGTTCTGTTGTTGAGTTTATTTAGGTTTTCTAAAATCTCTCAAATAAGAAACAGAAACTTGATAAAATTTTCTCATTTGAGAGATTCTCATCTGATGATGAGCATCTTTGCTCAAGGGCATTACATATATATATTTTTTCCTATGAAGTTACTTAGTACTCCAATCATGGTGATTTAGCAGTCATTTTAGTATATGTCAAAGTGAGCTTGGCTCAACGATATTGACATATGCTCCATCCTTAGAGGTTGGAGATTGAATCCTCTACCATGCAGTTAGTTGTACTAAAAAAGAAGGCAGTCATTTCAGTATGATTGCAATCATGGAGGTTTCATTTCATTGAAAATGGTTGGCATGACTTTTACAGGAGCCCAATAGTGTAGTAACTGTTGCAGAGTACCGACTACCAGAAGCAAAGGTTGGAACAGGATTTTACTTCGATCTTCCTAGACTCGTACAAACAAGGAGGATTATATTCAAACTTCTTGGAGACGTTGCAGCGTTTTCCGATGACCCAGCGGAACAAGATGATTCTGGATTGAGGACTTTTGCAGCAGGGTTGTCATTGTCCAATAGAATTAAGCTATATTACTATGCAGACCCATATGAACTTGGGAAATGGGCAAGTCTTTCAGCTGTTTGATGCTTAGATGTTGCCCTTACTGCCAAGAGGAAAAGAAAAAAGCAAAAAATGGGTTTTGTGATTGATTGTGTTATTCGATTCCATTCTTTGTTGTGATGCCAATATGTAATCCAATATTCTTTTACCTAATAATACAAAAAATTAGGAAATTAGAAGAAAAGTTCTATTTGCTTCGGGAATAGGTCTGTACTTGTGTGAATATATCAATGCTCAAGATTTTGATCCTTTGAGCTGGGAATGAGTATAAAAGAAAGTCTTGTTTGTTTAGGTCTTCCAGGACATTTGATATTCGAGTGAAATATTTTATGGCACAAAGGGGCCTTAGATGTCCATTCATGCTTTTTATTAAATAAAATTTTCTTCCTCTTGTATTTTGAACATTATATTTTTCAATTCACTCTATTAATTATTTCGAGCATTTGTCTTTGAGCAGCAATAATAATAATAATAATAATAAAAATTATTATTATTATTATTATTATTATTACGGAAAAAAAATATATGCTTTTGAATTAAAAAAAAAAAAAGCTTGAGAGGTCACTAAACTCTCTTATGTTAGCTAAAAACATATATGCCTTTTGAATTGAAAAAATAATTGTTACAAAAAAAGGTCGAGGGGTCAAATGAAATAATAATAATAAAATTTCTTTCCTCATTATAAAATTTTCTCTCTATTTTAACCATACTTGCTTTGGCTAAGACAATTTAATTCAATTATCATAAAATTACTTAAATGTGCTAGAGTATTACTTATATGGTTAAAATATATTTTTGGTCCTTGAGATTTGAAGTTTATGTTTATTTGGTCCATAAAATTTTAAAACAAACATTTTTAGTTCCAACATTTGCTAAATACTTCTAAATGGTCCTTAACTTGGCTTTAAGTTAACGGAATGTTTACTAAATCATTATGTGTTATGTAGACGTTAGTTGTGTTTGATGATGTGTAAATTATTGGATTAGTTGGAAAATATATTAAAATTTAACTTAACAAATAAAGAAAAGTTATTTAAAAAATTTAAAAGCTTTAAAATATACCGCTTCATGTGGCCTAGCCTCCCTTTGTTGTACGAAAAGAGGTTGAAGCATTAGAGTGGTGTTATTGCTAACTTGCTGTCATCGACTGCTTGTTTGCCGTCCACCAGTACTCGTCATCGTGTTTTCCGTCCTCCTCCACCGATCTCGGCAGCTGATTCTTCAACTAGTCATATGCCACACAGGATTCTCCACTATCGATTAGTCATCTATTTTAATGCATATTATACACCATTTTATTTTATTTTATTTCTTTGAGTACACGAAAGAAGACAAGAGAACAATAAGACAAAACAAATCAAAATGGTAGGAATGGTAACCGGTGAATAAGATTTAATCAAACTAATTTAAAACTTTCTACTACTAGATAAATAATTTAAATAATAAATTCATATAATTTTTTTTTTTAAAAAATAGGTGATATTATTATACAACTACAAAGGGGATCCCACAGCTCGGGATCAAGGCATCAAAGCAACAAAGCACAAGCAAAAACAGGGCAATAAAACCAAAACAAAGCCAACAGGATAAGAACCCAAGGTGAAAGACAGAGAAAAGAACCCAAAACCCCACAAACTAGGGGCTACAACACCCCTATCAATTATAAGCACTTTTATATATATAAATCTATTTATCGCTAAAGACATTAATCAGGAAAACAAAGAATAACGTGAAGTTCAAAAAGAAAAAAAATCCGTACACACACTAGATAAGACTAAGAAGGTCAATCTGCCAGGAAGTAGCACGGGCACGAACCGTAGAGACCATAAGGTGAACCAGAGTAGACACCCACCTTGGTCAACCTCCATGCAGCTGCCGATTAAGCTCCTACCAGATGTAGTATATGGAAGCACACCAGAAAACACGGAACAACTTACTACGCACCCCCTTACCCGACCCCACTCTGCACAACCAACTCAACTCTACATCCTAACCAGCCACCCGATGCGTCGAACCCAACTGACGCAACACACTAGACCACACCTCTCTCCCACATCCACACTCAAAAAATAAATGATCCCGCGACTCCACACCTCCCCCACACAGAAGACACCCCCCCTCTGACAACACACCCAACTCCTCAACCAATCCGCGTACCTAACCTGTCCCTCACTACTAACCATGCACAAAAGGAGTGACACGGAATACCATCCCCCGCCTACAAAATACCAGCCCACGACACCCTAGGGCGACGAGGACGTATACTCTCCCAAGCACTAGTGATAGAAAACCAACCACTAGCATCCGACACCCAAACCCAATAATCCTCTCCCCTCACCCTTGGCCCCACTGCCTGGATAACATCCCAGATCTCAAGCAGTTCCGTAGGCCACCTCCAACCTCCCTCACCATCCATGAACTCTGACAACTGCGCTTCCAAACTACTTCTTGCATCATAAACCACCGTAGACCCATATGATTCCAAAATTGCACCCCTCGGCAGTCAAGGATCCCACCAAACAAAACAAGACCGTCCATCGCCAATCATCAAGCGAATCAGATATTTGAATCTATCTCTACTTCGCAAGATAGCCCTCAAGCACCAAGACCTCCCAACCTCAATCCGAACAGTCCACAACGACTGCCTACGCAAAACATACGCCTCCACTCACCCCACCCAAAGTGACCCCGACTTAATTAAGATAAGCCAAAGCAGCTTCATAATAGCAGCCTAGTTCCAAGAGGCCACATGCTTCACACCCAACCCCCCCTCTCCCAACGGCAAGCAAACCTCATCCCACGCCACCCGTGCACCACCCAGACTCACTACACTACCCTTTCATAAATAACTACATAACAGACGATCCACCTCATGAGTTACACACGCAGGAAACACGAAGATGCTACACCAAAAAACCTGAAAGGACTGTAAAATAGACCTAACAAGCTGCAACCTCTTAGCAAAGCAGAGGGACCTCGCTGCCCAGCTTCTAATACGAGCTGTAATCATCTGTATCAAAGGCGCACAATCCACAGCCCTCAACCGACCCGCCAATAAAGGTAAACCCAGATACCTAACAGGCAATGAACCAAGAGAGACACCCATATATGCAGCTAGTTCCTCCGCCTCCCCCGACTCCACACTCGCAACAAACATGGAACTCTTCCCAACATTTGCAACTAACCTAGACAGCTCTGCAAACTCTGTCAATACCTTCCTCACAAACTTCAAAGAATCTCTCTCAGCTGCACAGAAAATCATCAAATCGTCTGCAAAAGCCAAATGAGTTAGGCCCAAACACTCACACCGATCATGGAACCTAAACCACACAGGAGGTTTATTCAACAACCTAGACAAGACCTCTATCACCATCACAAACAAAAAAGGAGACAGTGGGTCCTCCTGCTCAACCCCTTCCTACCAGGAAAAAATCCTTCAAGGGAACCATTAATCATCATAGAGAACTTAGGTGAAGTAACACAAGCCCTCACAGAACTTACAAACTGAAGGGGTGTACCTATAGCCAACAACACACCAAACAGAAAATCTCAATTCACCGAATCATAAGCCTTCTGAAAGTCTACCTTTAGCACACAACGCGGCTTTCCTCTGCCCTTCTTGTAGTTCCCCACGAGCTCCTGACACAATAAAATGTTATCGAAAATTGACCTACCCGGAACAAACGTAGACTGATTACCATTAATGAAATCAGGCAACCACAACCGCAATCTCTCAACTAAGATCCTCGAGATACACTTATACATAACATTGCAACATGAAATAGGATGGAACTCCTCCATACGTTCAGCTCCCCGCCTCTTAGGGATGAGAGTAATAGCAGTAGAATTAACTTCACCAGGCAAGTAACATGTCTAAAAAAAATTCAGCACAACGCCACAAAAATCATCTTCAACCACACTCCAAGTAGCTCTATAAAAATCCACCGAAAACCCATCAGGCCCAGGAGCCTTCCTAGACTTCATCGAGAACAAAGCCTTCTGAATTTCATCCCGACTCACTGGCTGACTAAGGTCCTCCACCCCCTCCTTGGGCCAGCTAAACTACACAATATCCCCAATTCGGGCAGTAAGATCCCTATACCCCATATGCTGAGCCCCTAAGCAACCCCGAAAGAAATCTATTGCCATCCTTGCCACCCTGTCATGCACCGTCTAGCGAGTCCCCCCAACATCCACGACTGTAAACAAGCCACTACAGCTGCGACGAGAATGGACACAGCGATGGAAAAAAGCTGTGTTCATATCACCTAACTCCAGCCACCTGACTCTAGCCTTCTGCCGGAGCGACGCCTCCTCCAATCTCGCCACTGACCAGAACACCTCAGTGGCCCGAGCCGCCTCCGCACACATCGACTCTGAATCAGGATTCCTTTCTACCGCAGCCTGAGCAGTCTCCATAACCTACCTAGCCGCCCGTACCTCATCAGTTAACACAGAGATCCGCCTACCAAACAAAGCACGAAAAACCCGCTTCACTGCCTTCAAATTACGCACAAAACTAACCATAGGAGACACTTCCTCAGACCTTCTCCACACGGACCTGATAGTATCAAGAAAACCCTTTGCCTTCGCCCAATGAGAAAAATAACGAAACTAGGGGGCGGCCTACTCCTCGTCTCCCCTGTAGAAACCAGAAAAGGGCTATGATCAGAAATCCCCCACTGACCAACTCTAACCTCCGAATACAGAAAAGCTACCTTCCACGCCTCATTGGACAAGCATCGATCCAAACGGTGCAAAATACCATTCCCCTGAAGTTTACTAGTCCAGGTAAACCAGTTACCTGTCACACCTAACTCAACCAGATCCACCTCCAATAACACCCCATCAAACTCCTCCATCTCCCTCAAGCTAGGGCAACCACCAAAATCCTCCGAGCTACTACGAATAGCATTAAAATCCCCCAAAACAACTCCAGAAAGCTGCCATGAGGCACACACATCAATCAACTAAGACCACAAGTTCCTCCTCTCACTCACGTGATTAGATGCATATACAACACCAATATGTACCCTAGCACTAGATACAATATCCACTAAGGTTTCATAAATGAATTAATCCCCACTGACATCAATAGAAAAATCATAGACACTCTTCCGCTACATCATCCAGATCCTCCCAACTCCCTGCGCACTATAGCTACACACACAACTTCAAGCATCACCAAACCTACCCATCACCATACCAAAATTCTCACGACGAACCCTCGCCTCAAGTAAACAACAGAAAGTAACAGATGAGGAAGCTAGAAAGTCTGCCACCACTATACACTTGATAGGGTCATTCAACCCCCTAACATTCCAGGAACACCAAATCATGAATCTTGCAATAGAGCACACCTACAATTTCTCACTAGGCCTTTGCCCAAACTCCCGCACATCCCATCCATAACAAACAACGGATTAGGATCTGCCTACACTAGTGCCAAAGCCAACGAGTCTCCCCCCTTATCACACAAAACATTAAACTGATTACGATCATCAGCATGCTTTACAAACCCCGTTATTCCAGGGGACCCATAAACATCAAATTCATCAAATTCATGCAACCTAAAATAGCCAAATAATTAAAACATTAACCTTTAAGCACCTAATTTGATTTTAATAAAAAGATTGGTATGAGATATGTAAAGATCCATTCAACCAACCTAATTAATTTAAGGAACAAATATTGCAATTAATTTCATGCAATGAAATATAACAACAAATTAATTACAAAATTAAATTAGGAGAGAGATAGAGAAGTTAACATCGAAGATTTATAGTTATTCGGCACAACCGGCTTACGTCCACTTCCCAAGCTCGTCTTGGATACTTTACTAGAAGTCTTTTGACTCTTTCCACGGTTTAGAGTCAAATCGCTATAACGTTATTTTTCGGACACAAAAACAAACTCGATAATTTTCACAGTTGGGGATCAAACCGTTACAACGACTCTTTTTCTAATATCAAGAGCAATCCTTATAAAATGTTTGTAAAAATAAAGAGCAAACTTGACAAACTCTCTACAAGTGTGGATTCACAAATTTTAGCTCACAATAAATTAATCCTCATAATATATAAGATATATCACTTAAGAATTAGATGAAAAGAAGCAAAGTGAAGCTTAGAGAGAATAACAATGATGGCTTTGAGGATTGTATAAATGTGTAATAGTTATGGTAATTTGGAGAAGAAAATGTGTTTAAATAAAGAGACAAGTTGGTAAAAATCACATTTAATTTGAGCGAATGATAGAGATTTAAACTCAACTAGCCGTTAGACACAAACAAAAAATAATATAAGCTTGTTTCGACCATATCTTCTTTGTTTGAGATCCGATTTAGGTGATTCAAATTGCGTTGAAATGATTGTTCCGAGCTCTACGTAATGAATACTTCAAAATACTTAAATTATTAATAAAAAAAATCAGGTTTGTTATCATCAAAATATTAATTAATTAATTACTTAATTAATTAAGGATTAAGGACAAAAAAACCAACAATCTCCCATTTTTTATGATGACAAACAACTTAAGAAAAATGAAATCCAAAGTAAAGTCTGATATGAAATATGTTTGTGATGCATAATCAACACACATATGACTACATATGTTCGTGATGCATAATTAACACACATACGATTTCAATTCATTTGAACCAAGAGATATATTCAATAACAACATGCTTTCATTTTTCTTATTACCTCTCCCTTTTTTGGAATCAATCAAAAAAGGATAATTAAGAAAAATAAATAATGACATAAAAGTTCTCTGTAAAACATGAACACATAATTTGCATTTCTTCTCCTGCTTACATGCCTTCTAAAAGAAATATAACAAGCAACAACATTGTAAATTTTAGAGGCATCATAAAGAATCAACCAACTTTAGGCTAATTCTATTTAAGACTAATTTCACAAATTTCTCCCTATTTTGAAATCAATAGAACACTCCTTCTTAATAAGGGATAAAAATACATTAGCACATAATTCAATTTGAGGGTAGAAATATCAATAACTCTCCCTAAACGGATAAACAATAAGAATAAGAGAGTCACACAACAATAAATTAATATGAGAATCAATTTCATTCATACATGAAATTCATATATAAAAAGATATAAATGTGTATAACTCCTCTAAAATCAAGGATTCTCCATTTAATAATAAATCAATAAGAACCAAGGAGATAAAATCATTTAAGTAAAATTCAAGCAATTGGGATACCAAAATGTCAATTATTAGAAAATAAGCATCAATGGTTTAAAAACAAACAATGATACCAAATAATAGCAAAGTCACATTAGCAAATAAATAAATGTCAATAGATAGATAAATGCCAAATATTAATTCATAAGATGTCAAATTCTAATCTTTCAAAACCATTCAAGAGATATAATTTCCATTTAGATACCGAAAGAATAATTATCTCAATAATTCAAAAATTAAGAGTTACCAAAATAAGTCATTTCCTTTCTTGGATTCAAGCAAGCCATATCTAGTTGCTCTAATTTGAATTAAATCCTCATTTGAAGTTCAAGCAACAATTGTTTCTTGAATCATACCTACAAAGAAAGCTCAACCAAAAGATTTTGGTACCCATTTCTTGGGTCCTTCATTGTTAATGAGCAAAGATTTTGGGACTCATTTTAAATTAATTCCAACATTACTAGTATTGACTCTTGGTCCTAAAACTCGCAGTTTGTAAAGTTAAACATATTCTATTATCAATAAAGATGTTATTCAATATTTCTTTAATAAAGTTGTTATTGAATCTTTAAATTGCATTCGTAAAGTCTAAATCCAATAAACTAAGATCCATGACTATTACATGAATATTTGAACTTTATGTAGAGACATAAAAATGGATCAAGTTCGAGTAAATAGTCAAAACGGTCTATAGTATATGATTAAGGTTGAGTGTTTTATTTTGGTAACACTATTAGATGCGACCTACTTTGTAGTTGTTACAAGTTGATGTAAAGATACTACAAACGAAGTGATTCTGATTCGTTCATGTATTGACATGAGGAGTGAGGACGATGAGTTTGCATAAGAACGGACCAAGAAAAAGTCACTTTTACTTTATAACGATGTTTACTGTTTAAGACTGACTATTTCCCTTAGATGACCTAAGTAACTCGATCTTAATCCTGAGCTAACTATGAACTCATGTTTATTCGGGATTATCCTTAGATTTGTATAGGTGAGGGTTGACTCAACACCCTCCCATTTCAGGGGTAAGATCGGGTAGATAGCTGGGGACATACAGTGCAAGACGAAATTCACGCCTACCCGATTTAAGGATAGGAGAAAGGTTGTTCTCTTAAGTATTGAATCCAGGTCTTGAACAACGAGCTCTACCCTCTCTTTGGCCCAAGAGAGATCCGATTTAGTGATTGAATCATAAACCAATTGTTCATTAGAGGATCAGTAGGAACTTAAGGAGCAAGACATAATATCGGGGGTAAAACAGCATATTGACCTAGTCGTTATTATGAGCAACCTGTGAATGGTCGACTTACTAGTTATGGTTAAATCATATGGACACAAATATATCTACAGTGAGGAGAGTGAACCTATCGAGCTATAGTGGAGTGACTTGAGAGTTAACGAATGCTGATTAATTTGGTCTAAAGAGTTTTAGCCAATTAATCTTAAATCGTTGAAGCTCATGATCTGTAGGTCCATAAAGTTCTTTAAAACATGAACACCTTGAATATTAAATTGAGTGAATTTGGATTGATATCAATTTGAATTGTTCAAATTGAATTTCAATTTGAAAATGTTCAAATTGAAATTAGGGTTTGGATTTGAATAAGTTCAAAATCAAATTAGGATTTGTATAATTATATTCGATATAATTAACGTTTAATTTGTTGAAACTAAATGAAATTGGAGAGTTTGTAATATTTAAAGATTTATTTAAATATCAATTACATGAATAAGATTCATGTTTTAAATTTAGTGTGTGATCAATTTGATATTTGATATTAAATTATTTAATTAATTAAAAATCAAATTAAATTCCAATTTTAAATTCAATTTGAGAAATTGAATATTTAATTTGATTAATTATGAAATTAAATCAAATTGGATTTGATTAATTATGAAATAATTGAAAAAGTTGGAAATTTTGAAAAATAGAGCTTTTAGTGGGGTTTTCCCACTTTCACCAAGCATGAGGTGTTACTCTTCTAATTACACACAAATTCCATTAAATTTTTTAAACAACCACTGGCCTTGAATGTGATTGGAGTGCCTGCATGTTGAAAAATAATAAAACCTCAAAAATTGAAAGAAAAAATGGGTTGAATAAGTTGGAAAATTGTTTTCTGCATCTTTTTCTTCTTCCACACAAAACCCATATTTTTTACTTCACAAATTCACTTAAATTCGAGTTCCACCACTCAAATTCAAGACTGAGAATAGTAGAGAAGATCTTAGTGGTTCACTGACGATTTGGAGTTGAATTAACGTGAAGAGCAACTTGGATTTAGAAGAATTCATCAAAGGTATGTTGAAATTGAAACCCTCTTCATTTTTCTGCAAGAGCATGCTTTTAGAACTCAAATTAAATGTAATTAGAGTGCTTATTGATTCTGTTTGTTTCCGTTGCATGCTAGTGTATCCTTTCATTTTGCCACATGAATAACAAGTAACATTATGTAAGAATTTACTTTTAGCTAGTTGTTTTTTCACAATATTTCTATTCAAATAATTCTCGTTCAATTTAAAATAATTTGGTCTAATATGACCTTTAATTCTACAAAATGACATGTCGGCACAAATTTTGATTTCATATGCATTTCTCCAGGATTACTATGATTATGAACACGTTTAGTATTATGAATACATTTTGATTTTTAATGAACATGTTTATGCATAAATTTTGATTTTTTTGTAAATCTCCAATATTTTCATATTTATTCACAAATTTTAAATTATGAACACATTTTGTCTACCATGAAATTGCCTATACACAAATTTCGAATTTCCATGGGTATGCCTAACTTTTTCATGCTTTGGCATAAATTTAACTTTAACAAAATTAGATGCTTTGTATACAAAAGGCGGCTTTAACAAAACCAGTACTCTTAGAAGTAGATGGACAATTTTCATTCACATAGCCTAATCCCTTTTTGTCATTCAAAGGTTTACTTATATCAATAATTTTATCCAATTTTGGTGCGTCAATAGTCAACTTTTTAATAGACTCTTTTGCAATTTCAAGCTCTTTAGAGCAAGTGTAAGTCCTTGACTTCTTTTTCCTCCACAAAGTTTAAAAGATCACCAAAGAATCATTGGAGTTAAAAATACTTAATGGGAACACATGCTGAAAATTTGGAAAGTAAAATTTTAGTTAAATGTTTGAACTATACTTTAGAGAAAGCATTAGTACTTAGGAAACTTCTAAGTATTGACTTAGGAGTGGAGTATGTGTTGGTCTAGAAAAGAAGAGGAGAAGAAAATTTGGTCAAGTAGTGAAAAGAAAAGGATTGGGAGACAAGGTGAACGTCTAGTCCAAGGAAGAAGAAGGAATTTGGACTAAGTACTAAGTGGGGGAATGAGTCACCCTAGGGTTGAAAGCATAACTAGAATTGGAGGCTCACCTGCATGCATGCTAGGGCAAGAAGAATCATTTTTGAATGTCTAGGGCTAAGTGAACGCATGGGGGAAGAAATAATCTAAGTGTTGGACAACCATGTGTTGAACTATGTACTACTCAAGGAGATAATGAACGCATAAGAGGTCCAGGTAGGAAATTTAGCTAAGTGTTAGACAACACATGACACAGTAAGTAGGTGGAACCCTAAAGTTTGAAGAGTTGGATGCCTAGGAAGTGTAATGGACACATAGTCTATGTGAATATCATTTAAAGCATATGAAGCACAAGAATAGAGCTTGAGATAACCATGTAGGAAGAATTTACATTGGAAAACCTTAGGAGACATAAGGTAAACGCATACCTTGAGAGGACAACATGCTTGGACACATGAGCCAAGGTTTTGGGTGTTTGAGAGGATTGAAGTTGTAGTTGATCCTAAATCTATTTATTTCTAAGGTTGGTATATTTTGTTTGTTTGTTTGAGAAGTTACTTAGTGAGATATAAACCTTAAAAGGATGGTTTGATGCATAAGGGGAGGACTATGGCTTCTCCAGATGAAATCGTGGCAAATCGAAATAGTAGGTGGAGGGCGGAGATGCAAGATTGAATATAGGATAGTGCCCAACTCAAAAGGAAGCATGCGTTGGACATGCTTAGTGGAAAACACAACTTACCTACATGCAAGTAGGTGGTGACAATGAAGAAGGTGGTGGCTCAATGGGAAGAAGACACTCAAATTTTTCTTCAAGGAAGAGGTAGTTGGTATTAGAAGCTTGAAGGGATGACAAGGATGACCTGAGGTTGCCTATAAATACCTTCAAAGAGTCACCTCTCATCACACAACTCTCTGATCTTGCAAAAAGACTTAAAAAGGGAGTGTTTGGAGAAAATTAGGGTTCAGAGGGAAGACCATGTGTTGGAGTGTTATACCAGGTGTCTAAGCTTGACTGTTAGGCGTTGAACAAGTTGAAACAGGCATTGGGAGAGGGCGTCTAGGCGTCCAATTTGATAGTGAAAAGCAAACTTGCATCTAACAATTGTTTCCTCCAAATTAAGGTGTAGTTTGAACCTTATAGAGTTGGTAAGTTAAGGTTAGGGTTAAGGAAATTTTTTAACAATATTTTAATACTAAACACGGGATTCTAAGTTAATTCCTAGATTGATATAGGTTTGGGATTCAAGTAAAATAGGAATTACAAAAGGCATGGAAACCCTTTTACGGGTGAATAGTGAGTGGTTTTCCTTTCTCTGTCTTTGTGAAATGCTTATATGACTATAGTCATATATATATATATATATATGTATGTATGTATGTATGTATGTATGTATGTATGGTTTTGAAATCTGTGGTATGATCAGAAAGTATGTTGTCTTCATTGATTTCATGTTGTTTTGACTATTTTTCTGAAATTATGTGGATACATGTTTATTGTGAATTGAGTTGGAAACTAGAATTGTACCCAGGATATTGTTAGTATTTTCTGTGAACATCTGGCTGAGATTGTTAGTAAACTGGCTGGGTTTGTCAGCATACCCAAATATGTCTAATGAGATATTGTCGACATGTGTATATTCGACAGGTTGTATTGGGCACTAGAATGGTTTCCTTGGAACTGTATTTGGTTGAATTATTGCATTTCTGAAGGAACATATTTTCATGCCAATATCATCTTAGCTACCCGACTGAGGTCATGCATACTGTGTTTGATTATCTATGAAATTGTCTTCCCAAAAATGATTTTCAAACAATAAAAAGCTATATATATATATATATATATATATATAAAATAAAATATGCCTCATTGAGCTTTCCAACTCATGTTTTCCAATGTTTTATCTTTTCCCCTAGGTAGCAGAAAGAGGATGTTGTGAAATGGTACTAGAGTCGGTCAGTCGAATGATTGCGGAAATCATTTCGTCTTATAAATCATGTTAGGAATTTGGAGGATAGTGTATGGTCTGAAGTCGAGAACTTGTATAAACTTTAATGTCTTGTGTTGAATAAATTTTTGTTTAAAATCCTTACGATTGTTTAGAATGTGGTTTGTAAAATTAGGGTATGAGATAGCTAGCATTACAAAAGGGTGGTGTTTGCTGTCTTCGCGCCTCCTTTTGAGGGAGTAAGGTAACCTAAGGAGGGGGTGTGACACAAGCAATTATTTCTCTTTAAGCACTTGCAAAAGATTATTTTTCTCACCAACATCACATTTAAGAAGTTTAATTTTTTCCATAAAATAAAATTTCTCTTTTTCTAATGCTATATTGCTAGTTTCCAAATCAACAATTTTATCTTTCAAACTAGCAATTTCACCTTGCAATTTCAAAGAGAGAGATTCAATTTTCTCATTTTTATCTTTCAAATCATTCAATTCAATTTTTCCTTCACAAGATAAATATTTGAGTTCACCATTCTCTTTTTCAAGAAATGTAATTCTTTCATTCAAAGCACATTTCTCATCATCACAAAATTTACCAACATGCAAAACATCATTAGTAGCTCTCTTGTTCAAATAATTATTTTCATCTATCAAAGATTTATTTTCATTAGATAATGCCTTAAATTTCTTTAATAGTTTTAGATATTTAAAGCTAACCTTTTCTAAATCATGTTACATACTTTCAAATGCATCATATAGCTCATCATAAGATAGAGATTTGTGACTGTCCTCATGTTCACCGGTCTCATCACCAAAGTTGTTTTTCGAATGGGCCATCAAGTACAAAGAAGACTTACTACATTTTTCGTTCTCTACTTTATGGATTTTTCCTTGATTTTGAGAATTATAATTCTCCTTCATATCAAATAAATCATTAGTAGTACAAGGAGTTTTTTTCTATACTATACATGTTATCAAGAAAATTCCAAATGTCACATGCATCAAATGTAAAATTGTATCACATATTTTTCTATCTAATACACAATATATGATATTTATAGCTTTGGCATTAAAAGTAAGCAACTCATTATTCAATTCCAATGTAGCCAAAATATACTCACAAACATACAAAATGTTAAAGTTCATAGCAAGCATAAATGTGTTCAATTTATTTTTCCATACATCATAATTTCTATTTCCATCAAAGTATGGGGGTTTATCAATAGAATCACCATTTAAAGTTGCTATAACTCTAGCAATTAAGATTTTCAAAATATTAATAATATTTAAAAATAATTTATGTAGAAGAGCACCTCGCTCTGATACCAATGAAGGAACTTGTATTGAAGAGATCCTTGAGTGGAAGCGGATCGTCCAAATTCCATTAATTATGAAAAAAATAATTTACAGTAAACTTACAGTAGATATGCATTTAAAGTTAAACTACAACATGCTTTTACAAGAAATAAAGGTTCAAGGTACATTACCCTTGAAGAACTTTTCTTCGTGTAACTCCCTCGAACAGTCACGAACACAACAACCTCTTAAAGACCTTCTTCAAGATTTTCTCATACCAAACAAGGAGGACACTACCACAATTAGCCTTTGGTATTCTCGGGGTGAGAATCTAGGAGGGGTGGGCTCTGACTATTTTGGTTAGGAGGGATAGTTTGGATGTGGAGGAAGAAGATTGAGAGAACACAAATAACTTTTATGCAATTCTCAATTGTTCAGCAATTACAATGTTCAAGCCATAGAGGAAGAAGAGAAAACTAATTTTCTTTTATTCCTATTGCCACAAAAACAATAACCACCCATTAAGGTGGTTGGAGAGGAAAAAAAAAGGGAAGTTATTTTCAAAATAATAAAATAATATAAATAAGTATGATAACTAACTTATCATATTATATTTATATTAAACTATATGTTATATCAAATATAACATATAACCTATAGTTTTAATATTGTATCATATACAATATAAAGTATAGTTTCTTTTCTCTGTTTTATGGCATTTAATATAAATCATATTTAACAACTATGAATCATATTCATAGATAATATATTTGAATCTCATTCAAATATTCATTTCCTCCCATTAAACTATAATGTATCAAATACATTATAACAATTATATCATATATAATTGAAACAATTTAATTATATCATATATAATTAAATCACTCTTATTAATTTGAACAATTCAAATTAACTCAAAAAATAATTCTCAACTAAATCCTTTTAAGCTAATGAGGGGACCTTATGGACCTGTAGTTTGAAGCTCTAACTGTACATGAATGATTAATTAAACTCTTTAATTACATTATTCATTATCTGTTAACTCCTAGTACTCCACTAAAGACCAAAAACTACACTTTTTGCACTACATATAGATTTCTGTGTCCATTGGATATAACTAATTAACAGTATGCGACCTTTCACAAATTGCTCGTAAGTACAGCTGGGCCAAATTATCATTTTTTCCCTGTAGTTACATTTAACTTCTTAAGTACCACTGATTCCTCTAATGAACAATAGATCATAGTTCTACTATGACTAAACCCCTCTCGGGCCAGGAGAGGCTGTGACGCCACATTGTTCAAGACCCGAAATCAGCCCTTAAGGGAGTAATTTATCACTTACCCCTACATCGGGGAAGGAGTGAATTTCATCTTGTGTGACTGTGTTCTCAAGTCCCCAATCAGACAAATCCCTAAAATGATAGGCTTGTTGAGTCGGCGATCTGACCACTCTCACTCATACAAATCAAAGGACCACCCTCATAGGCAGGAGTTCACAACTCACTTAGGATTGAGGTCATGTTACTATGGTCATCCTGGTGAAATGTAAGTCTCTATTATGAACGGTGTTATATACTGAGACTAAACATTTCATGATTTGGTCTTATACAAACTACTTTGTATAGAAATCCCTGCTCGCATGTCTAATACATGAATGATCAGGATCGGATCATTTATAGGACTTTACAACAACTGTAACACCTATAAAGCGAGC